>NC_092713.1:130303989-130605403 GCF_047496885.1 Scyliorhinus torazame | reverse complement strand
CTGTGCCGGCCACTGCACATATTCCTAGGAATGAATTAAAGCTATGATGAAATTCTGCATGTTTGTTTTTATGAAGTTGGATGTTCCTACAATCAGTATTTTCTGTAATTTCTGCTTGAAACTCCATGGATGCCAGCAGTGAAATCTGTTACTGATAATTTCGCCGTGCGCTGGATGACTATTGGAACTGTTGCAATACTTGGACCAATCGGAATCCAGCTGACTGGTTTAAATTTCAACTGGCTCATTCTCCATGGCAGTGCCTCTACTAACCAGAGTCCATTAATCAACACTCTCTTCTCATATAGTATGACTTTGTTGTTTCCCTTGACATTTACATTCTTAAGAATTTTCCCAATGTGATGGAAAACTTCAAACGAGTTTCTCCTTTTTCCAGTTATACCAATTATACCAAAATGATCAACCAGGATACTGTTGTTGACAGAATCAACCGTTTTCCTGGATGCACTAAAATCAGTAGAATGCAGGTAATGCTAATTTCTGAGCTGAATGCTTCGACATAATTTCAAAAAGAAAGTTGTATAAAAATTACTATTTGAAGTAGAACAGTTTTAATTCACGATTGTAGCAATAACTGCCAACTCCCAGTGATTTCTTCCTACTTTTTCTCCTTGGATAACTGCATTAGTACGGAGTGTGTACAGAGAACCCAATTAAAATGTAAGCATTGGATTCCTGTTTTCTTTTCACTTTCTTCCACAAAAGCAGATAGTTAAAGGAAAGGGAATGACATTGTAATTTGGAAAACTAGAGAATAGTGGATTGCAGTTAGTAGTATCATATTCAGCATGTGTACCATCTTTGTGTAAAAGTCCTCCTTTCTGTGAAGTGTTTGGCCATATTAGAGAGACGTTAAGAGTCAATCGCACTCCCTGGGTCTGGACTCGTATGTAGGCCTGATCAAGTAAGGTTGGATTAATGTTCTTTGTTCACCAAATGACATTTTATAACAATTGATAATTGTCATGGTTACCATTCCTGAGATTAGCTTTACCTTTCAGATTTACTCTGTTGTGGAATTTTAGCCCATGCCCTGAGAGCATTACCTTTGGACTGCTGGTCGAGTGATATTATCACTATACTCTACCAGAGGTGAAAAACTCAGTGTTTTGTCTTCACAATCAAAAATGTTTTTAGCAACAATATATACCCAATGAATGCAGACAAGTGTGCTTCAAACATCATTTACATATTAACAAGGATATCACAATTTAAAATCCTCCTCCAAAAGAGTGTTTGTTCAGAATTTTGGTTGTGTTGCAACTGTTTTTGTTTTTGAAAACCTCTCATGGCCAAAAACACCGGTTTATTGTTTCCAGCATTGTTTTCTTGATAATATATTAGTGTTGCTAGCCTTGTTTGAAGGGAGTGATTGAGATGTTTTCCATTTCAGGCTGCTTGGTTAAAGGAAGCTTTGGTTACATTTTGATGGGAAACAAGAGGCATTTATTGTGTTGTTTTTCTAGCTTTCCTACATGAAAGCACAGATCAAGTGGCACCAATAAACTACTTTATTCACGTTTGTTACTTTCTTGGCATTGAATTCTGAACACCGGGATCAGTGAGACAGGAGTGTGATATCACATCCAAAAGTATATAGAAGGTGCGTTAATATGCAGTTATTTGCTGAAGGAAGAACATTGCAGGTTAAATCACTGATAAACTGATTTAAGCTGATTTGCGGGGTGGGAGGAGAGAAGTCTAATTTATTGCTTTGTTTTTCTTACTCATACATAAGGAACCGTTCCACGTTTGCAGTCAACAACTGCATTGCAAAGATTTATAAATATTTGGCTTTATTTTCACTGAATCCATTTGATGCAAGATCAGTTTTGTGCTGGAGTTCACTAATAAAGCTGCCTTTAGCTTTAATCCTTGTACTGCCGGTGGCAGTTTTGTGTTCAAAAAATAGTTATTTGCATGTTAACAATTTACAAAGCTTAAATAAGGCCAGAATATAGCTGGAGCTACTCTCAGAGACGCTTCATGTTCATCTCTGGGACATAACTGTGATATAGCTCAGTTATGTCCCAGAGATGAACATGAAGCATCTCTGAGAGTGGCTCCAGCTATATTCTGGCCTTATTTAAGCTTTGTAAATTGTTAACATGCAAAGAACTATTTTTTGAACAAAAAACTGCCACCGGCAGTTGGGTTAAGAAGCCAGCAAATCCTGGGATAAACCTACAATAACTGCAAAACACAGGTCACAGAATGGAGGGTGTAAAGGCAACCTGTTCCTGGCTTAAAATCTCAAGTTATGGAAGACATGAGCAGTTTGAATGTAGCCAATTATATAACTCCAAACATGACTCCAAAGCTGAAATTATGAAATACAAAATGATCAAACTTTGAAACAAAGTTAGGATAAATTATTTTTCTCACAAAATACGAGAGATGTGGAATAGACTTCATCAAAGCAATGTATATTGAAACAAAACAGGATTGAACAATGGATTGAGGTTAAATTTAACTTTGTCACAGTAAATCTAGGGCTTGAGTGATCAAATACTTTATGGAATATGGAAATTACATCCATTGAGTATAGCTGGTTAGGGTTGAATAATGTATACTGCAAAGTTAACTTGATATCAAACAAAATTCTGAACTCACATTTAGGAATCTGGGATAAATTTTAAAGTTCCTTCTTAAGAAACTTTAGAAGGAAGGAACAATTTATTGCATTTTCTTCATGCAAAAAAGAAGTGCCATAAATTATTTTTTGGAGTTTGGTGACTTTTTTTAAGTGGACAAAGAAGTACCTGAAATACAGTAAGATGATTTAGTTTTTGTTGTGTTGGCTAAGGTCCAAACTTTGGACTGGAAATTGGGAGAAATCGCTTCCGCTTTTTCAAACAGTACCATGAGATCTTACACATCGGATCCTGAGTTCAGCTTCTCATCGAAAGTCTACACCTTCGACAATTCTACACTGGAGTGTCGGCCTAGATTGTGTTGAAGTCTTTGGACTTGAGCTAGAGCCCAGAACCTCGTGATTCAGTTCTGGATGTGCCAACCTCACTGCCCCAATAAGAAAGATACAAACTATTATGAATCAAGAGATTTGGTGTTTTTAAATGGACCCAGCATTGCTTTTTCAAGCATAAACCGAACACATTGACAACTGGTTTCTAAACCTCATTAGTGTTTTTATTCTCTAATTGGTCAGACTCTTTACAAAATCTATATTGCTTTATCTGAAAATGCTTTTCAAAAACCTTTTAAAAATCCTACCTGTTCTCCCCAAATGTCTTCCCCACTATTTCCACACCAATGAAGGGAGTTAAATTGCTAATTAATGACTGTCTTGTAATGAGAGTCCAGCCTTGCAGGAACCTAGATTTGCCCAACAACCATTATATCTAGGCTGGATTAAAGCCCAAGTTCCAACAGTAGATGAATAATGCCAAACCCATTGCATAGAGCAGCTTTTCACAAGCATTTCAAGATTTGTGCTGTCCGAGCAGATCCAAGCGCCCAAACCTGCATTTAAAATATCAGAGGGACTCACTTATGGCGAGGTCCCATCATACTAACTAGGTCATAAGGCAATTCAATAATAACTTTCAAAAATTAATTAAAAATATTTTAAACTCTGTGGGAAAGAGCAAGGTAGTTGGATTAATTGGGAGATCAATGTCAGTACATGATGGCTGAATGGTCTCATATCGTGATTCAATCTGACAGTAATTTTGATGCAGTGGCAACAACATAAACCAATAGTATTACTATGTTACTCACTTTATTTGGTTAGCTGTGCTTTGAATTAATTTGCTTTTTAGTCTTAATAATTAACTTAGTCTGCCGTAAAAATAAAAAAAAACAGCTACACCTTATTAATGGGTTAACTTTTACTGGGGTCTTTCAACAGTGATGTTAAAGCAGACATTTCCAACCTTCATGCTCCGTGGGCCACGCTTGCTTATTTTTCTAACCAAAGGGCCAATGAACATATTTCAGAATGATAATATTTGGCAAAACAATGAACTCAATTAAAGTTTTAAGGGAAGAAACAATTTCCGAACAAATGCAAAGCAATGTCATAACAAATTGTTGAGCTAAAAAGGAGTAGGCAATAAAACTTACCAAAATGTTTTGGCATGTGCAGAAGAGTCTGTGGGTGGGACTTCCGGGTGCGGCGATGACCAGCTAAGTCGCACGTTTCGGCAGCTCCCGGTGGAACGGACTTTTGGGCTCTTAATAGGAGCCCCATCGGCAATTTTAACGGCAAATAACACTGTGCGGTAATCCAGAAGGGAACCCCCCCCTGGACACGGATGGAAAAAAGAGAGGAAAGTAGCCGGATTGCGGTGGATCCTCAAGAGCAGCGGCCAGGAAGGCAGGCACAAAGCAAGATGGCGTCGGAAAGAGGCAGTTTAATATGGGGCCCTGACCAACAAGAGTTCCTGCGGCGTTGCGTAGATGAACTCAAAAAGGAGATGAAGAAGGAGCTGTTGGCCCCGATATTACAAGCGATTGAGGGGCTAAAGGAGGAGCAAAAGACCCAGGAACAGGAGCTTCGGGTCGTGAAGGCAAAGGCTGCTGAGAATGAGGACGACATATAGGGTCTGGTGGTGAAAACGGAGATCCACGAGGCACAACACAAAAGATGTGTGGAAAGGCTGGAGGTGCTGGAGAACAATGCGAGGAGGAAGAACTTAAGGATTCTTGGTCTTCCCGAAGGTGCAGAAGGGGCGGACGTCGGGGCATATGTGAGCACGATGCTGCATTCGTTAATGGGATCGGAGGCCCCGACGGGTCCGCTGGAGGTGGAGGGAGCCTATCGAGTTATGGCGCGAAGACCGAGGGCTGGAGAAATTCTTCGAGCAATAGTGGTGAGATTTCTCCGATACAAGGACAGAGAGATGGTCCTCAGATGGGCCAAGAAAACTTGGAACAGTAGGTGGGAGAATGCGGTGATCCGCGTGTTTCAAGATTGGAGTGCGGAGGTGGCGAGAAGGAGGGCAAGCTTTAATCGGGCCAAGGCGGTGTTGCATAAAAGGAAGGTCAAATTCGGAATGTTGCAACCGGCAAGACTGTGGGTCACACATCTAGGGAAACACCACTATTTTGAAACGGCAGACGAGGCGTGGACATTTGTTGTCGAGGAGAAGCTGGAGTGAGCGGGCCAGAAGGAGAACGTTTGGGACAAAAGTGAGGGGGGGGGGGGTGAACTTGTGGGTTGAAGGGGGGAAAAGGGGGAAGAGAAGACTTCCCAGATTGTTAAACCTGCGACCCTGTAACTTCTCTCTCTTCCCCATGTCGTGGGGGAGGGGGTGAGGGAGGATGAGGAGCTGTGGGTGCCGGCCATTGGGGGCGGGGCCAAAAGGGGAAGCGCGGGCTTTGTTCCCACGCTCTGGTAATCATGGCGGGAACAGGGAAGCAGGAAGGAGGGGGCCTCGCACAGTGTGAGCCGAGGTCACGGGGGGAAGCCGAGGTCGGCCAGAGTTTGCTGACTTCTGGGAGCAACATGGGGGGTGCAATTACGCTAGCTTGGGATCGAGCGGGGGGGGGGGGGGGGGGTTAACTGGGTTGCTGCTGCTGGGGAGAAGGGGGAGCTGGTATGGGAGGGGGGGGGGGTCGGGGCGGGGGGGGCGCCGCCTGGGGGGGATACAGCTACATGGGAACCGGGTAAGGAGCTGGATTGAAAAAGGGGATGGCTAGTCGTCAAGGGGGAGGGGGGGGGGGGGGGGGGGGGGGTAGTAAAGAGCCCCCCAATTCGGTTGATCACGTGGAATGTGAGAGGGCTGAACGGGCCGATTAAGAGGGCATGGGTACTCGAACACCTAAAGAAACTTAAGGCAGATGTGGTTATGCTTCAGGAGACGCATCTGAAGCTGACAGACCAGGTTAGACTACGCAAAGGATGGGTGGGGCAGGTGTTTAATTCGGGGCTAGATGCAAAAAACAGGGGGGTGGCCATACTAGTGGGGAAGCGAGTAATGTTTGAGGCAAAGACTATAGTGGCAGATAGTGGGGGCAGATACGTGATGGTGAGTGGCAAACTGCAAGGGGAGGCGGTGGTATTAGTGAACGTGTATGCCCCGAACTGGGATGATGCCAATTTTATGAGGCGTATGTTAGGACGAATCCCGGACCTAGAAGTGGGGAAGTTGGTAATGGGTGGAGACTTTAATATGGTGCTGGACCCAGGGCTGGACAGATCGAGGTCCAGGACCGGAAGGAGGCCGGCTGCAGCTAGGGTGCTTAAGGATTTTATGGTGCAGATGGGAGGAGTAGATCCCTGGAGATTTAGTAGACCTAGGAGTAAGGAGTTTTCGTTTTTCTCCTATGTACATAAAGTATTTTCACGAACAGATTTTTTTGTTTTGGGAAGGGCACTGATCCCAAAGGTGACGGGGACGGAGTACACGGCTATAGTCATCTCGGATCATGCTCCACACTGGGTGGACCTGGAGATAGGGGAAGAAAAACAACAGCTTCCACCCTGGAGAATGGACATGGGATTATTGGCAGATGAGGGGGTGTGTTTAAGGGTGAGGGGGTGTATTGAAAGGTACTTGGAAATTAATGATAATGGGGAGGTACAGGTGGGAGTGGTCTGGGAGGCACTGAAGGCAGTGGTTAGAGGGGAGCTGATATCTATTAGCGCACAGAAAGGAAAGCAGGAGGGTAGGGAAAGGGAGCGGTTGTTGAAAGAACTGCTGAGGGTGGACAGGCAATACGCGGAGGCACCGGAGGAGGGACTATACAGGGAAAGGCAAAGGCTACATATAGAATTTGACTTGTTGACTACGGGCAAGGCAGAGGCACAATGGAGGAAGGCACAGGGTGTACAGTATGAATATGGGGAGAAGGCGAGTAGGTTGTTGGCCCACCAACTGAGGAAAAGGGGAGCAGCGAGGGAGATGGGGGGGGTGAGAGATGAGGAGGGGGAGATGGAGCGGGGAGCGGAGAGAGTGAATGGAGTGTTCAAGGCATTTTATGAAAGATTATATGAAGCGCAGCCCCCGGACGGGAAGGAGAGAATGATGTGCTTTCTGGATCAGCTGGAATTTCCTAAGGTGGAGGAACAGGAGAGAGTGGGGCTGGGAGCACAGATTGAGACGGAGGAAGTAGTGAGAGGGATTGGAGGCATGCAGGCGGGGTAGGCCCCGGGACCAGACGGATTCCCAGTTGAATTCTATAAGAAATATTTGGACTTGCTGGCCCCGCTACTGATGAGAACCTTTAATGAGGCGAGGGAAAGGGGGCAGCTGCCCCCGACTATGTCAGAGGCAACGATATCGCTCCTCCTAAAGAAGGAAAAAGACCCGCTGCAATGCGGGTCATACAGGCCCATTTCCCTCCTGAATGTGGATGCTAAGATTCTGGCCAAGGTAATGGCAATGAGGATAGAGGATTGTGTCCCGGGGGTGGTACATGAGGACCAAACTGGGTTTGTGAAGGGGAGACAGCTAAATACAAATATACGGAGGCTGCTAGGGGTAATGATGATGCCCCCACCAGAGGGGGAAGCGGAGATAGTAGTGGCGATGGATGCCGAGAAAGCATTTGATAGAGTGGAGTGGGATTATTTGTGGGCGGTGTTGAGGAGATTTGGCTTTGGGGACGGGTATATCAGGTGGGTACAGTTGCTGTATAGGGCCCCGATGGCGAGCGTGGTCACGAATGGACGGGGGTCTGACTATTTTCGGCTCCATAGAGGGACGAGGCAGGGATGTCCTCTGTCCCCGTTATTGTTTGCACTGGCGATTGAACCCCTGGCCATGGCACTGAGGGGTTCCAGGAAGTGGAGGGGAGTACTTAGGGGGGTAGAAGAACACCGGGTATCTCTGTATGCGGATGATTTGTTGCTATATGTGGCGGACCCGGTGGAGGGGATGCCAGAGATAATGCGGATACTTGGGGAGTTTGGGGATTTTTCAGGGTATAAACTGAACATGGGGAAAAGCGAGCTATTTGTGGTGCATCCAGGGGAGCAGAGCAGAGAGATAGAGGATTTACCGTTGAGGAAGGTAACAAGGGACTTCCGGTACCTGGGGATGCAGATAGCCAAGAATTGGGGTACATTACATAGGCTTAATTTAACACGGTTAGTGGAACAGATGGAGGAGGATTTCAAGAGATGGGACATGGTGTCCCTGTCATTGGCAGGTAGGGTGCAGGCGGTTAAAATGGTGGTCCTCCCGAGATTCCTTTTTGTGTTCCACTGCCTCCCGGTGGTGATCACGAAGGCTTTTTTCAAAAGAATTGAGAAGAGCGTTATGAGTTTTGTGTGGGCTGGGAAGACCCCGAGAGTGAGGCGGGGATTCTTGCAGCGTAGTAGGGACAGGGGGGGGCTGGCACTACCGAGCCTATGTGAGTACTACTGGGCCGCCAATGTTTCAATGGTGTGTAAGTGGATGGGAGAAGGGGAGGGAGCGGCATGGAAGAGATTGGAGAGGGCGTCCTGCAGGGGGACTAGCCTGCAAGCAATGGTGACGGCGCCGTTGCCGTTCTCACCAAAAAAATACACCACAAGCCCGGTGGTGGTGGCTATATTGAAAATTTGGGGGCAGTGGAGACGGCATAGGGGAGGGATGGGAGCTTCGATGCGGTCCCCGATAAGAAACAATCATTGGTTCGTTCCGGGGAGAATGGATGGGGGATTTGGAGCATGGCAAAGAGCTGGGGTAGTACAATTAAGAGATCTATTTGTAGATGGGACGTTTGCGAGTCTGGGAGCGCTGACGGAGAAATATGGGTTGCCCCAAGGGAATGCATTTCGGTATATGCAATTGAGGGCTTTTGCGAGGCAACAGGTGAGGGAATTCCCGCAGCTCCCGACGCAGGAAGTGCAGGATAGAGTGATCTCAGAGACATGGGTGGGGGACGGTAAGGTGGCGGACATATACAGGGAGATGAGGGACGAGGGGGAGATCATAGTAGATGAGCTGAAAGGGAAATGGGAAGAAGAACTGGGGGAGGAGATTGAGGAGGGGCTGTGGGCTGATGCCCTACGTAGGGTCAACTCATCGTCCTCGTGTGCCAGGCTAAACCTGATACAATTGAAGGTGCTACACAGGGCGCATATGACTGGAGCACGGCTTAGTAAATTTTTTGGGGTAGAGGATAGGTGTGTGAGATGCTCGAGAGGCCCAGCGAATCACACCCACATGTTCTGGTCATGCCCGGCACTACAGGGGTTCTGGGTGGGGGTGGCAAAGGTGCTTTCGAAGGTGGTGGGGGTCCGGGTCGAACCAAGCTGGGGGTTGGCTATATTTGGGGTTGCAGAAGAGCCGGGAGTGCAGGAGGCGAGAGAGGCTGACGTGTTGGCCTTTGCGTCCCTTGTAGCCCGGCGCAGGATATTGTTAATGTGGAAGGAAGCCTAACCCCCGGGGGTGGAGACCTGGATAAACGATATGGCAGGGTTCATAAAGTTAGAACGGATTAAGTTTGTGTTAAGGGGTTCGGCTCAGGGGTTCACCAGGCGGTGGCAACCGTTCGTCGACTACCTCACAGAAAGATAGAGGGAATGGAAAAGAAGTAGATAACAGCAGCAACCCGGGGGGGGGGGGGGGGGGGGGAGGAATCGGATGGACTCTCAGGGATGTTATTGTATATGTAATTGTATATTGGATTGTTGGATTGTATTTTTGGAGAGTATTTATTTTGGACAAGGCAGTTGCCATTTAGTTTAGTTTTTTGTTTATATATTACTTATTTATTTGTTTAAAACAGGCCACGGTTATTTATATTGCTTTATTGTTGTGTAAAAGAAACACTACGTATTGTTATGTTTGGCCAAAAAACATGAATAAAATATATTTTTTAAAAAAGAGTCTGTGGGTGGCGTGTGTGTGTATGTGTTGGGGTGTGGTGGTGTGTGTGAGTGAGAAAGCTTTTACTGCGCGTAAGGCAGGCTCGCAATAACCCCCACTCACTCACTCCACACCAGCACCTCTCGCTTGCCAGCCTGCGCGTGCACACCACTCAGACGCCACCCCCTCCTTAGTCCCACCAAAATCATGAAACTTCAATTCAAACTCAATGGACCCAAGGTGACTTTTCTATCCCTGGTCCGCCAAGATCTTAGTCTCCCCAGTCAGATGTCCATGTCTCACTGGCTCCATTCCCAATGTTGCTTGGCTCCCTGGAATCTGACACCGCCATTGCTCCATGGGCTCTGGCCTGGACACCTTTGCTTCTCTCGCCCACCAGTCTTCAGCACCCTATTAGCTGTGCCACCACTCATTTGCTGCTGATAGACTCACTGGTCATCCTTTTAGCATCAACCTGTAGTTGGAGGAGCAGCTCCAAGTTTAATCTTGAAACTCAACTGGTTGACAGGAATTTCAAAAACTACCTCAGAGGGGCTGCGTGGAGGGGCATCACGGGTCTCATCGGGCCCCTGGGCTGTACTTTGGTCAAGCCTGTGTTCGAGCATGAAAGGAGAAGATCACATGAGGTATAATAGTTACTAATTGATTGCACTATGCTTGGTCTTCATTTAATGGAGATAGTAGAATCACTGACAGCAAATTAGTGATGCAAGCAGCTGAAGTGAGACTCTTCCCCTCAATGCCCCACTTTCTGATCATCATCTGTAAACTGTTCCATCAGCGATCACTCAATATATTCAGGCTTCTGCTTGTTTCAGACATTGTAGTCTCTGTCGAACCAAGACACTGGGTTGAATCTGACACTGAACCCAAGAAGTAGTGAATGACATTTTCTTTCTGGGTTGGTTCTGTCCAAGGACGCCCTCCTCTTTCATCTCCTTGCCCTCAAAATAAAAGTAACTAATTGGAACTGGTAGTTGCGAATAATTTTGAAAATGGGTATTTGTGATGTCTCAATGTGACAAAGCTGAAGGTTCACTAAAGTTAAGACTGGCTAACCTTCCAGAAGATGGTAACTAAAATATATGTTGTACAGACATTTGGAAAGTACAAAATGTATTGGAAGAAGTAGCAACTTCCTGTTTTTGTTCATTAATTCATTTCATGCCGAATGTTTCTCAAGTAATAATCTGGCAGTTGTAGATTTTCTGTGAAAGACATTTTAGTATTGTGCCCCAGATTTTGAAGTCAGTGGTGAAAAGATTGCATTGCCTCTGACCTCCAAAGATCTTGCAATCCTTGTAGCCTGGATTTCACCTTTTCCGAGGTTAGTTTAAATCTGGTGCTAAGTTGAGAGGATCTTCAGATATCAAAGAGCAGTGATGTAATGAAGCAAGGCAAGCAGATAGCTAACCATGAAGTAAAATTCAGAGATTATCCTTTACTTTTTATTAAATTTTACAGTGGTTGAAATAAATGAGACGTGCACAATAGAATCTAAAATATCACAAATTGACTTTAAAAATAATTCATTATGTTAAAAAAATTGGAATTTTTATCAAAATGGAAGAAAAATGCAAATATAAATTATAGTTTTCCAGGAGCAAAGGTTTTTCAGCACCAGTAATGATTTGGCATGCTGTATTTTTTTGAAAGCTACACGTTATCAACAGGGTATAACTTTTTTAGATCTTTTAACGTGATAATCGAGCACTAAAGGAGAAGTTTGTGTCTGTTCAATGATTTCTAATTAATTACAATACTTGTGGGCATAAGTTCATGGAGAAGCATAAAATCCCTGTCAGCATATCGGGATTGCTATGTTTAACTGATTTTGTAGACTCACAAAATTTTCATTCAATATCAGAGGAGTAATGATAGTGAACTCTTGACAGTTTTGCTGCCATTATTATTGCAAAATCCAACTCTTTAAGTTGCAGTATTTTAATTTGAAGTCTAAGGTGGGATCTTAAATTAGCTCTTTGTACGACCTGTTATAGAAGTTAATTAGATCTGGATTGGCAGCTCAGGCTGCTGTTTACTTTATGCGTTGATGAAGGGTTATTGCAATTTGAATTTTGTTGTCCTGTATGGTACTTCAGACATGTCAACTGGGAAAATTGCAAGTAATAACAGTCTATTAAACACTACCAATTATAAATTAATGACTCTTCTGTGCCCAACATGAGGTTCCACAGTGAGAGAAGCCATTCATTTTCTTCTCTTGCCACCCTTTGAAATTGAGAGATGACACGTCACAATAGTTCCTTCTATTTTTAATCCTGTCGGCCTGAAAATTTTGTTAGAGCAAGTTTAGAATTTGACTTTTCACCAAAATATTTGACTTTTGTCAAATGTTGGTTTTAGACTTGCTGAAACCATTAGACAGTTCTTTGTTGGAACACTTGGAGTTGACAGGTTTGTTGGTTGAGGAGAAAGCACTTTATGTTGAAGCAACAGAAATCCTTTTTCAACAGGAGATTTGGATGTGAACAGCTTTTTTAAAATAAATTTTTTTTTGTTTAGTATGTGCTGTAATTTAGCATCAGAATTTTAGCTCCAAAAGTCTTTACCCACCATATCTGAGATTAAATGTAGGTGTTAATTTGTTTGATGGTCAGTTTTTGACATTCATCGAATCATAGAATCCCGACAGTGCAGAAGGAGGCCATTTGGCCCATTGGGTCAGCACCAACCCTTTGAAAGAGCATCCTACCTCGGCCAACTCTTCTCTACCCCCCCAAATCCCTGTAATTCCAGCTAACCTTTGGACACAAGGATCAGTTAACATAGCCAATCCACCTAACCTGCATATCTTTGGACCGGGAGAGGAAAACAAAGCACCCGGAGGAAATCCATGCAGACATGGGAAGAAAGTACAAACTCCACACAGTCACCTAAAGTCAGAGTTGAATCCGGGTCCATGACGTTGTTGAGCAGCAGTGCAAACCACTGTTCTGCCAGCCATGCCACCCCTATCTGCAAACCGCCCAATCATGCCTGCCTCATCTAAGTCCAAATCATGAAAAGATACACAAAAAACAGAAAGGGACCCAACACAGTCCTGTGAACCCCACTGCAAACAGTTTTCCATTTACAAAAACATCCATCCGCCATTAATTACCTTCTATTTCCTTTTACTGGGCCAATTTTGGATCCAACTCACCACATTCCCTTGTGCTCCTTGGGCTCTTTCTTTTCTGATTAGTCTGCTATGTGAGATCTTGTCAAGTGCCTCGATAAAATGCATGTAGACAATATCCACTGCACCACCCTCATTAATCCTATTTGTTACTGCCTCAAATAATTTGATTCAATTAGTAGGACACAACCTCCCCTTAATAAACCACTCCAATGTCTCTGATAATCCATTCATTGCATACTATTTCAGAATTGATTTAAAAATGTAAAATTTAAAACCCATTCATAGAACCAAGTGAGGATTGTTACAGACAGAAGGGGGCTAATTTTAAACTGCCCTGATTTCTCCTTTTATACCTGGCTGTAAGTGGTCTTTTTTGACTTTTGATTTCCTCCTTTATAAGTGGTGACATTTTTTCCAACCCTTATATTTGGAGTGTTCCAATCCTCTTATGAATAACTTGTTTTAATATAAATTTAGAGTACCCAATTCAATTTTTTTTCCAATTAAGGGACAATTTTGCATGTCCAATCCACCTACCCTAGGTTGTGGGGCTGAGACCTACGTAGACACGGGGAGAATCTGCAAATTCCACACGGACAGTGACCCAGGTCCGAGATCGAACCCGGGTCCTCATCACCATGAGGCATCAATGCTAACCACTGCGCCACCGTGCTGCCCTGCTCAACGAATAACTTGCACAGCAAACCTGAGTAAGATAAAATAAAAGGTGGTTGGCTTATTTTTGCGCACACACTGGAGAGGAGTTTTGCATCCTGCAAACTTTGACACATTACACTTGGTCCCCAACTTATAAATTGTAAACAATTGCAGTCCCAAAACTGATCCCTGAGCCACACCACTAGCCACTGATTGCCAACTAGAAAAACATCCATTTATCCCCAATCTTTACTTTCTGTTAGTTAACCAATCCTCTGTCTATGTTAATTCATTACCCGTAATACCGTGCACCCTTTTCTTACGCAACAGCCTTTTGTGCGGCACCTTATCGAATACCTTCTGGAAATCCAGATACTATAAGATCCAACGACTTATTAATGAAAGGAGTTCATACAGCGCATGCCTTGGTTCATATGGCAGAAACGTCTTGGGTAACTAACAAAGCCAGGAACAGGTAACATTTAGACCATTGGCACCAGATTGGAGACTGGGGCCGGGATTCTCAAAAACATGGGTAACTGTTGATGCCGGTGTAAACACCGGAATGCTTCATGTCGGCGTCAACGGGCCTCTTGGCCCAGTGATTCTGAAGCCCAAAGGGGGCCAGCACGGCGCCGGAATGCTTCACGCAGCTCCGACGCCAATACGTGGCCCTTCACTGCCGGCCGTTGGTCCGTTCATGCACGCGGCGGCCTCTTCCACGCTGGGCCCGTGCAACATGGCGGAGCCACACAGCGGGCCGGTGTGGAAGAAGGTAGACCCCCCCCCCCCCGGATCGCGCACACCCGCCGATCAGTAGACCCCGATCGCGGGCCTGGCCGTCGTGGAGGCCCCCCCCCCCCCACGGAGTCTAGACGCCCCCCCACCAGGACGGCCACCGCGACCGGGTGGGACCATGTTGGAACCACGCCGGCGGGAACTCGGCCGGTCAACCATGGAGAATCGTCGGAGTGGGGTGGGGGGCTCCTTCAACGGCGTTGGATCTGATCGCGGGCCTGGGGCCCCATTCTCTGCCCCCGCGCCGAGCGCGATTCTGGCGCGGAGGCTCGGAGAATCCCGTCCTAGGGGTTGCAAACAATCGCCCTTGTTCATAGCTAACTGGGGCAGACCTAAGTGAGACCATTGTGTCGGCTTGGCTTGTTTAAGCGATGCAAGGTGTGTTGCATTCCAGAAGGTGTGAGGTATTCGCCTTTGTTCCTTTTGAAACTGATCAGAAACTTCTAGAAGCTACCATGTGATCAGCTGGAGCCATTTTGTCATCCCAGCAATGCTCATTTTGAAAAACAAGGAAAAAATAATTTTGTAAGTACGTCTGGCTGATTGAGATATCTAGACATATTTTCTGTTGGATCTCAACTGGGACAGAATGCAAACCCGTCTAGTTGCTTGATTATATATTGCAAGAGAGAAGGCCATTTGGCCTGTCGTATGCGAGAGCAAATCGACTAGTATTATTTCCCTGCTCTTTCCCTGTTGACTTCCTCATTTTTTCTTTTTAGGTGCTTATCCAATTCTTTCTGAAATAGGTAATTACATTTTTCATGAGCTGTGTGGCAAGGGTACCAGATACCATAATGGCACCTTTTTAGTTGCACAGTGGTGACCTCATGAACTAACATGAAATGGTAATATTGCTGAGTCTGGATATGAGACTTTTACGAATAATTTACAATATTTTCAAACCCTTTGTGCATAACTTTTTTCTCCTTTCCTTGTGATTTTGTGTGATATCACTGAGCTTCCAGAGATCCTGACACCTCAACATTTTCTTTTTAGTAAAGATCCTGTGAAGCTGTAAGGCCATATTCAATTTGACTTGTTTACTCTTACTACTGAGCTGTATGATTCTAAACAATTAAGTGAAGCTATTATAAAAATCTACAAATTCTAAACTGGATAATGAAGGCCAATCCAGCTCGTCTACTTGCAGACAAACCATATTGAAGGCTGACCAATATAAGGTGAGAACAACTATGACTTACATTTATATTGCACCTGAAATTAGTAAAACTAACACAATTATGAGGATGTGGAATCATTGTGGGTCGAGCTGAGAAACATCAAGGGGCAAAAACCGTTAGTAGGGATTGTATACGGACCCACAAACTGTAGTGCTGATGTTGGGGATGACATTAAACAGGAAATTAGAGATACATGCAATAAAGGAACCTCTGTAATTATGGGTGACTTTCATCTGCATGTGGATTGAGCAGATCAAATTAGTAACAATATTGTAGAGGAGTGTGTACAGGATAGTTGAGGAACCAACTTGAGGACAGACCATCCTCGATTGGGTCTTATCTAACGAGAAAGGAATAATGGGCAATCTAGTTGTGCAAGGCCCCTTGGGGATGTGCGACCAGAGTATGATTGAATTCTTCATGCAGATGGAGAGTGATGTAGTTGATTCGGATACAAGGGTCCTGAATTGACTACCTGTCTTATCCCTCACGTAGACAGACAAACATCCCATGGGACTGAGGAATCTTAGCCACATTAATCATTGAACCGCAATCACTGAAGCAGATTGCAGTTTGTGGGATCTTGCAGTGTGCACTATGGCTGTCTCATTTCCCTGCATTGAAACAGCCGTTATACTTCAGATGTACTTTATTAGCTATCTAGCACTTTGGGACATCGTTGGTGTATGAAATATACTTTATAAAGACAAGTTATTTCTTGGTACCTGGACAAGGCAAGAAGGAAATAAAAAATCAGCCAATGCTTCTGCTCTTAATTGCTACTAATTGACGACCTTCTTTTTTTGCCTAACCGGTTCTGGATCATTGGCTGAATTTTCATTTGGCTGCGAATGGAAGACCAGAGGTGGGCATCATTGAGTAATATGGCAGCTTTCGAATGTGCTTCCACCTCCCAGTGATTTTGGATAGTGAGTTTGTATAGTACTACCCCACCTGCATTGCAACAACAAGCTACTCATGGAGGGTCGATTAAGTTTCAGTGTATAAAAGGAGGAAGACAGAGTTACTTATGATACTCATACACAGTGGCCATTGGGTGTGCAGAAGTCCCACAGAATTAGTTTTGAATGCACTGGATTAATTTTGGGGGAAATGACCTCCAGGGGTTAATGGGTATAGCCGGGGGGGGGGGTTGTTATCTGGGTAGCTGTCATAGTAGAGCATGATGTGGAGATGCCGGCGTTGGACTGGGGTGAGCACAGTACGAAGTCTTACAACACCAGGTTAAAGTCCAACAGGTTTGTTTCGATGTCACTAGCTTTCGGAGCGCTGCTCCTTCCTCAGGTGAATGAAGAGGTCTGTTCCAGAAACACATATATAGACAAATTCAAAGATGCCAAACAATGCTTGGAATGCGAGCATTAGCAGGTGATTAAATCTTTACAGATCCAGAGATGGGGTAACCCCAGGTTAAAGAGGTGTGAATTGTACCAAGCCAGGACAGTTGGTAGGATTTCGCAGGCCAGATGGTGGGGGATGAATGTAATGCGACATGAATCCCAGGTCCCGGTTGAGGCCGCACTCATGTGTGCGGAACTTGGCTATAAGTTTCTGCTCGGCGATTCTGCGTTGTCGCGGGTCCTGAAGGCCGCCTTGGAGAACGCTTACCCGGAGATCAGAGGCTGAATGCCCTTGACTGCTGAAGTGTTCCCCGACTGGAAGGGAACATTCCTGCCTGGTGATTGAACAATCACCAGGCAGGAATGTTCCCTTCCAGTCGGGGAACACTTCAGTAGTCAAGGGCATTCAGCCTCTGATCTCCGGGTAAGCGTTCTCCAAGGCGGCCTTCAGGACCCGCGACAACGCAGAATCGCCGAGCAGAAACTTATAGCCAAGTTCCGCACACATGAGTGCGGCCTCAACCGGGACCTGGGATTCATGTCGCATTACATTCATCCCCCACCATCTGGCCTGCGAAATCCTACCAACTGTCCTGGCTTGGTACAATTCACACCTCTTTAACCTGGGGTTACCCCATCTCTGGATCTGTAAAGATTTAATCACCTGCTAATGCTCGCATTCCAAGCATTGTTTGGCATCTTTGAATTTGTCTATATATGTGTTTCTGGAACAGACCTCTTCATTCACCTGAGGAAGGAGCAGTGCTCCGAAAGCTAGTGACATCGAAACAAACCTGTTGGACTTTAACCTGGTGTTGTAAGACTTCGTATAGTAGAGCATGTCATGGCTTGGCTCTCCCATTTTCGTCCCATGACTCCACACTGCTTCAGGGATCTCCAACACTTGCGAACCTGTCTCCTGCCACTGCTCCAAAAAGAGACACCTTGACTGAGTCGAGGTGAACAAACCTGTGTCTGTCCTCCATCCTCTGACGGGACTGTCTACCATTGACTCTGCCTCCCTCACCTCTTCTGTGATGTACTGCTCATGCGCCTGTTCTAAATGTGCATGAGATCGCATTGATGCAAGTGTTTCTACTTTCGTAGAAGGTGTGTTTGACTGATATGTTGCTGCTTCCTCTGCTGAACACTACAATTATGACATTTGTTTCTGTCTTGGCCGCTCCTCCACAACTGGCTCACCAGGAGATGTAAGCTGGTCAAGAAAATATGCCTCTTTCATCAGCTGCTTGTGCTGAGATGCAGCATTCCATTACATCTTGGGAATGGAGGAAAGGGAGGTGAAGGGAGTTCCATTCCCAACACCCGGAGATGGTAAAGCCATTTTACCCTCTTTTGTACAAACTCACATCTCGCCGTTGCCAACTTCCTGATGGGTTGTCATCCTGACCCACTTGCTCCATTGGCATTAGGATTGCAAGCAGAGGTGCTCCACCACTTGAATGAACCCTTTCTGTGGAGTTATAAACAAGTTTCCCCTGCAAGAGCAGGAGTTACCCTCCATCAATAACTTGTGTTACCCTCCTTCATTTCCAGTGGGTCCAATGCATCTGACTTGAGTGTTGTCTCATCCTCAAGTATGAGATTTGCCACTGGTTCAATCGTGCTCTGGAGCATCGTACTCCAGACATGATGTTCTATGCGCACCTGGACTGCTCAGCTCATGGGTGAGGTGGTCACTGCAGATGTGAAGTAATGTCACCTGGCTGTTGTATTGCACTCACTTTATCAGCCCTCAGAAGGCCATTGAAGCACTGGAAGCACTGTACCTGTATCTTGGTAGCAGTGCTGCAGTTGCTCACTTTTTGAACCACCTCCAGCCAAACCTGTTTCATCTGGTTGGCTAGCTTTCTCCTTTACTCCATCTGGAAAAAAGGACACCATGCCATTCAGCCAGCATCTCCAATAGAATGCCATGGGTGGCTTCTGGCAATCATGAGGATGCTCTTGCTTGGGAGCCTACCCAACTGCTGGTCCACTGCTCGCCTCCCTCTTCTGTTCTTTACTAGCTCTGTGTCTATAATCATGGCTGCTGTTAGCCCTTCAAATCTGACCCGCCAACACATCCAGCTCCCATCCCCTCACCCCGCCCACCGGCCCTAACTGGATAGCAAGAGTGCCACTTGGCCATCTCATTGAAGTTGCATTGGAGTTTGGTGCCGATATGGATGAGATTGGAATCCTGACCCTAAAACGGAAATTTAGTCAACTGTGCACCCAGTTTTTGCAGATGGAAAGCTTTTTGAGGGAGCTTGGATGAATGTGGTTTTTATTCTCTATCAGTTACAGGGAATTTCATTTTACATTTCTAATGGAGTTTAGATTTTTCTCCTTGAGAAATGTATTTATGGAGCTCATTTATTTTAATTTAAATTAAAATACTGAAGGACAGCATAGCTTAAATACAGTAATTAAAAGTAATTTAATTGCTGTAGCTTTTTATTGGACATTTCTACGGTATTCACTCCCAAGCAATCTCTTAGATTTTGGTAAATAATGCAGGTATTTAAATAGCTTGTTTTGTGGCTACTTTCTATACAAATTTTAGTTTTCAAAAAGTAAATTCTCCTTAACGTTCATTTTAGTTCTCTTTTTTCTTGTGGGCTTTTGTGTTTTCTTTTTTCTTTACCTTCAGTTTCTCGTGCTCCTTCCCTTCCATAAAACACAGTTATATCTAGTGTTTACAAACAATGATTGTACATGGTGTGAGACCACTTCCAAGACAACTGTTATACCCTGTGCATCGAACTGGAGTAGCAGCAATCATTTCAGATCAGAAGTGCCAGTAAGTTATTTCAGCCAAATGATAATTTTTTAGGACTTCCAGTTTTTAGGCACAAATATGATGGTAGAACTGATCAAATCTTATTATAAGTTCTAAGTCAATAGCAAGTGGCCTCATCAATGTGATATAATTTAATACGGAAAGGTTGTCATTTAGCTGATTTAGTGAGGTAGTGGATGCAAGATCCTTTGATTCATTAAAGTTAAATTCCCTCCATCACAATATCTAATAAAATGTATGTTTACATTTGAGATGGATGAGGTGAGGTGGGCTAAATGGCCATCTTCATTTATTTTTTGACATTGCAAAGTCTTTAAAACAACTAGTTGCAGAATTTGAGAGAAATAAAATGCAATTTTGTATTTCTCTTGTGATTAAATGTTATTTATTTCTATATTTCACAAAAGGTTGGTGGCACTGTAAAAACTTTTTGTTCTTGGCGGCCGTACCCATTTTCTGACAATTACTTGATGACGGCTGGAATTTTCCGTCCGGTTTCACCAGTGGGATCCTCCAGCCCCACTGCTGAACCCATGCTGTGGGTTTCCAGGTGCTGGGGGTACAAAGAAAGGGAAACCCCGTTGACAGTGACAGGATCAGAGGATCCTGCTGCTAGCCAATGGTGGGCTCCCTCCCTCCGCCGTAAACACAGGGGGGGGGGGGGGGGGGGAATTCTGCCCAATGTATTCATGTACTGATAACAACAGATTACATCAAAAATAATTTGCTTCTATAGGAAGAAATCATTTATAATGTGTGACAATCACCACAGTAAAGAGTCATTCTCTGTCCGTGATAGTTTGGCATTTTTAAGCTCTAAAATGGATGGAATTTTCCATAGTTAAGGTATTGCCATTGTTGATGTTCAACCTCTCCTTCACTTGCTTAAATATCTAAATGAACATACATGGCCTATAGTTGTAAAAATATGGCAACGCTAGATAGCATTTATGTAGCATATTACATTTATCTAGTCGCAGTGAAACTGCTTGCAACTCATGAAATGAGATGCATGCCTGTAATTCTGACATTTAAAATTATTTTGTAACTTTTCAAGGATGTTTGGTGACAATATATTTGCAAAATTCCTCATGTAATGTTGCCTGAAGGGATTTTGGTTATATAAAATACTCCTTTTATGTTTCTGAGTACTGAGGAATTATAAGGATTGCCTGCAGGCCAAAACCCATGATGCTTCAACCTTGATGGATACAAAAATTGCACTCCATGTGCAAAATAATTGTGAAGTATGTTGAGTTATTTTCTGGTACTTGAGGATATCGCTGGGCCAGTTATCAATGATAAATTGTTGCTTATTTCTAATGAGGAACAAAATATCATGCCTGCCTCAGAAATAAGGGAAAGGAAAAATATTTGTCTGCTTCAACTAAATTCTTCTATCCCAGCACCAACTGAAAAGTAAATTCTACAAATGACTGAGAATATAGCAGTTGGTGAATTACAAACCAACTGATGTCTGTAATGTGGTCGTCATTGACTGACCTGGTGGTGAAATGTTTACTCAAAGAAACAATATTCTGGACAGTTCTTGAGGATTTATAGAGAAGATTTCCTGGAACCTTGCATGCCATTTAAAAAAAACATTACTATGTAGATAACATACCAATGGTACATAGGCATCAATACAGTGAGGTCCTTCATTAGTCTGCTTCACCGATTAAAAATCTATTTGTGTCCTTAGCAGGTGGTGTGAGAGCAGCGACCCAGATACAATATCAGCCCTTGAATTTGAGCTTTACGTGGAACTGAGTTGTTGAGAGACATTAGGCATGAAAAGAAAACTATTGCTTGAAGTAATCTTTAACAGCAGTAAAGGTTTGAGAATTCTATAGGGTATAACAGAATATAGAGTACCAAGCAATCCCCCTCCACTGATGCCAGGTCAGGATTGCAAGGCAATTACCGGGGAGTGCAAACCTCCTTTGGACTAGTGCCGTTTTAAAAAAAATAAGGAGGCATGGCTTCCTTACCTGTGACTGAGCTGACATTTGATGGTAGGCTCCAGGAACGCACTGCAAGTATAAACAGATTTCATCCTGTCTGAGGCGGAAGGTCAGGCAAGACAGGATTGCCTGGATTTCCGGGTAATTACTTTGGAGTGGAGTAGCAATCTGACCCAATTGCCACTCACTCGGAATTTATGGCTCATCATCTTGGAAGAAACCGAATAGACAATAAATGGCATCCAGGTGTGCTTCAGCCATGGCACTGAGAGGAAAGTTGATTATTTGCATTGATGACTTAGGATCAATAGGAAGCTGATACTTTTTGCATAATCATCAGCATTTTTGGGTAAGGCTTTTCGAGGTAGAGATCATTAATATGTAGGACCAGAGTAAGACAAAGGATAGCTGTGGGGAACCCTGAGGGATCTGAGGAAAAACAATGTGAAAATAACATAATTTTAGTGGAAAAATATATAATTATCTGTTTAAACCTACACAATGCGAGACCCAAAGGCTTTTGAAATGTGCAAAACAATGACCGATAGTTCCCTAAATATTAGCATTGCAGTGGTGAATAACATAGTTCAGAAGATCATTAATGGAATGGCTGTTGTGAAAACATATATTAGTAGTCAGGGATTAGGCCAGAACTTTCAATGTGATGGATAGAAGAATATTTTCAGTAACTTTGGAAAGTGTCAATGTTAATACAGTAAAAGGTATAATCTTTAAGTGCAAACTGAAAGATACTTTGAAAAACTGAAGAGACTGAATAGCACAATATACATTTGGAGGTGCATATCTGGCGAATCAGTGATGTTATCAGGATCAGAGTGCAGTGGATCTAGCAAACAATAGAAAAATGAGCCAAACAAATGTACTTTGCATTTGTGAGACCTGGCCATGAGCTAATGGGATAGAGGAGACATGGAAAGAAATCTTCAGCTTTTTGAGACAGCATTGACAAAACACTAGGTGGAAGGGGTCGGAAAATATTCTTTCTGAAGTAAATTCTACTTCGTTGTACTCATTGTGCAATCACAAAATATATCGCAGAGTGAGTTGTCTTGAGATGCTTGGGTGACTAAATACAATAGGCTGAACTAACTGAACAGCACCTTATTTAAGCAAGATGTTGGCCCATTGTTAGGATTCCAGAAGAGAAACCCAACGATTTGAAATTTTAGATATACATGTGTATGTATGTGTGTATATATATATATATATATATAATATATGGCTTTTCTCTAAGAAGACCTTGGGGAGAACCTTCCAGGAACTTGGTCTTGTCAGACTAAAATTCTAAGGCAAATTGCAAAACTATAGATAGACATGGCCCCACCCTTGATTTCATCATTAGGCATTCTTCGGTCCCCTTCCATTAATAAGTCCCGGACTTGTTTATCCAGGACTAAGCAACATCCCTCATAAATTATCTACACTCCAGGGATCCTCAAATCAAAACAGTGTTCCATTAGCCATCTATCTGTAAACAAGCAAATGGTAAAAACCAATGATTCTGTTTTACAACCCCTTAAATCACAGATTTAGCAAACATATTGCCTGTATGTATTTAAAAGCAGGGTTTTTAATGACATTACTGTAACAAATATAATTTTTTAACATCCTTGCATTCACCACACCATAACTTCCTAGTTGTCCCAGTGCTGCATTTAGGGGGTACCCCAACTGTGTGCAGGTGGGTTATCCCTCTAGGACGCTCCCACCTAAGTGTTTATCAGGCAATTGCCCAATAGCGCTACCTTCCTCTAGATAATTGCTTTGGGCTGGGAACCATCCGACAGAAGCATTTAAATTACTAACTTTGCATGGTTCTGCCAGTTTTACCCTGATAGTTACTCTGAAAGTGTTGGAGGGAAACATCTAAAAAAAACTCCGATCCAGCCTTTCATGATACAGCCCTCTCCCACCCTATACACACAGACACACATTTGCTCATTCTGTGGCAATTCAGAAATCTGACGAGCTGTCTTATATTTGATTTTGTCTCCGTATTTATAATCCAATAGAACATATTTGTTAACTTTTGTTAAAATCTGTTAACTTTTGTATACATGCTTTGGAATAGCAATACTTTTGAAAAAACCTTTCTTTGAAAAATATTTTCTCCATTGGAATGTTGTCCATTTTTGGAACATTCACATTTTTTACTCCATTTGAAAGTTTATGTCAGAGTTGTAGCACCCTTCTTTGCTTGAAGAGCTTGTGTTCCAGCCCGACTCTAGGAACTGAGCACATAATCATGGCTGACACTCCAGTGAAGGGTTGTTTTAAATGAGGCGATAGACCGAAGACTTGCCAGTTCTCTCAGGTGGATGATGTAAAAAAATCTAATGGCACTATTTGAAGAGCAGTAAAGTTCAGGTGTATCTCCTCCTGACACCCGAAACCTGTTTAATTCATCACTTCTTGCATTGCACTTTCTGGGATTTGGATGTGTGCCGACTGGCTGCTGCATTTTCCCACATTACAACATTGACTACATTTCAGAAGTAATGTGTTGGTTTTGCAGTGGGCAAGGTCTTGCAAGTCCTTTCTTTCCAAAACTTAAAATTAAATGGCCTAAGTTTGGCTTCATCCTTTGGATTGACCGATCATTTTTTATTCCAGCTGTTGCCCTTCCATTAGCCCAAATATTTTGTATAAATTAGAAATTCATTTAAGTACCTTCTTTGTGGCAATGCAAAACATACAGAATCTAAAATTGATTTTATTGAAATCAGCGGCTTTCTGCATGATCATTAGAAATTCTGAAAAGATTGATAGTGGGCATAATTTTTTTTTTTTATTGCATCCAATTAAATTGTGAAAGGAGCAATAGAATTGCAAGTTTTGTTCTTGCAAACTTAGATGTTGTCTGGAGAGAGAACCCTGAGCTATATAACCGTAAAATAAAATGTTGGTTATAGTTCTCTCACCAGTGGTGGGAGCAGTATGATTTGAAGTATATTTTCCAAATCCAATTATACTATTGCCTATTAAGCTTAATTTCCTTTAATGCCATTTGTATTAATTTTCTCAACACCTCAAGTGTTCGGACTAGGAAATGAAATAAGCCTAGTGATATCATGAGTTCGATGTGCATTTCCTGCTCGCCTTTCTAATTGCATAAAGCTAATTTAGCCTTACTTGACAATTCTGAGACCCAGTAATCTCATTGATTGGGGAAACACAGGACTTTGGCTAGACTATTGTAATATTTCACAATGTCTTCCACAAATTCAGTTCATTGTTTTGCTTTCATAATCAATGCTCCAATCTCTAAAACCAGAACTTTTATCTCTTGAATGCGTTTTTAAACATTGTTAAAGATCTATGCATTGATATCCTAACTCTCTTTGTTCCGAGATTCCATGAGTCTTGCTGTTTAGCGCGCTTTTTCTCTTTACATTTTTGTTCTTATAATGTACCACTGAGCATTTATTTATGTTGAGGTATAAATGTCTACATCTCCATTCGTTTACAGTTTGTCATGCGGCCTAATATATTATTGGTCAACTTTGCTCAGTTTTCTTTTCTATCTATCCAAATCATTTACATAAATAGAACACAAAAGTGGTGTTAATATACATCCATGTCTAAAAAAGATGCATTTACTCTTTCTCTATTATTTTCCAGATCCAACTATACTATTACCTAATAATCTACATTTCCTTTAATACCATTTATGTTAATTTTCTCAACAGCTCAAAACCTTAAATCCCTTCTGAAAACCATATCAAAAACATCCATTTATCTGAATGCTCCGAGATTAGAACCATAGATTGCCGACAGTGCAGAAGGAGGTCATTTGACCCATCAGGTCTTCACCGACTCTCGGAAAGAGCACCCTACCTAAGCCCACTCCCCACGTCCTATTCCTGTAACCCTGCAACCCCACCTGACCTGCACTTCAGACCCTAAGGGGCAACTTAGCATGGCCAATCCACCTAACCTGCCCATCTTTGGACTGAGGGGGGAATTTGGAGCACCTGGAGGAAACCCATGCAGACGGGAGAACATGCAAATTCCACACAGTCATCCAAGACCGGAATTGAACCTGGGTCCCTGGTGATGTGAGGCAGATTATTTTGGAACACTTAAATTAGTTGAGCATTCCCTATCCTCGACAAATCAATTCTAACTGTCCACATTCAAATTTTCAGTAATATCATCTCATGTTATGGACAGACATCATTGACTTATTTGTTGCATGTGGAGGTGAGCTACATTCCTTCTTTGACCAGTCGGAATTAGGTGTCAGAAATAAATCTTGGCTAATGCTTTCAGAAACTCATCTTGGTGAAATTATATTGCCCAACAATTATGGAGTTTACCTATACTTCCTAGTTAGAATAAACTGCAGTAATTTATGAATCTGTCTTTTAGCCTGCAGAAGTAGATGAGAGAACTAAAGCAAGCACGATTTTTTTTTTTTTTGCAAAATGAAATAAAACAAAGTGGAAAAGAAGGGGCAAGTATATTCTTCACACGCCTCTATCGTGTTGATACCTATTTTACCATAATATGTTATTGAAACACTGCTGCCAGTCCTGGATGACTTGTGTGAGAAATTGCAGCTTGCCTTTTCATATAAAGAACAAAGAAAATTACAGCACAGGAACAGGCCCTCCGGCCCTCCAAGCCTGCACTGACCATGCTGCCCATCTGCACTAAAACCCCCCTACCCTTCCGGGGACCATATCCCTCTATTCCCATCCTATTCATGTATTTGTCAAAACGGCCATTAAATAGCTCTTATCTGCTTCCACTATCCCCCCGGCAGCGAGTTCCGGCTCCCACCACCGTCTGTGTAAAAAAAAAAAAAATCTTGCCTCGTACATCTCCTTTAAACCTTGCCCCTCGCACCTTAAACCTATGCCCCCTAGTAATTAACTCTTCCATCCTGGGAAAAAGCTGCTGACTATCCATTCTGTCCATGCCCCTTAGAAACTTGTAGACTTCCATCAGTTCCAGTACAAACCAAGTTTCTCCAACCTCTCCTCATAGCTAATGCCCTCCAAAGCAGGTAAATCTTTTCTGTACCCTCTCCAAAGCTGCCACGTCCTTCTGATAGTGTGAAGACCAGAAGTGAACACTATATTCCCGTATCAGCCTCCCCGAACAGGCGCCGGAATGTGGCGACTAGGGGCTTTTCACAGTAACTTCATTTGAAGCCTACTTGTGACAATAAGCGATTTGCATTTCATTTCATATTCCAAGTGCAGCCTAATTAAGGTTCTATAAAACTCCAACATGATTTGCCAATTTTTAAACTTAGTGCCCCAGCCAATGAAGGCAAGCATGCCGTATGCCTTTTTGATTACCTTCTCCAACTGAATTGCCACTTTCAGTGACCTGTGTACCTGTACACCCAGATCCTTTTGCCTATCAATACTCTTAAGGGTTCTGCCATTTACTGTATATTTCCCACCCTGTATTAGACCTTCCAAAATGCATTTCCTCACATTTGTCCGGATTAAACTCCATCTGCCAGTCTCCAACTAATCTATATCCTGATGTATCCTCTGACGGTCCTTATCGCTATCTGCCATTCCACCAACCTTTATGTCGTTCCCAAACTTACTAATCAAACACAGTTACGTTTTCTTCCAAATCATTTATATTTATTACAAACAGCAAAGATCCCAGCATTGATCCCTGAGGAATGCCATTACTTACAGCCCTCCATTCAAAAATCCATCCTTCCACAGCTACCCTGTGTCTTCTATGACCGAGCCAGTTTTGTATCCATCTTGCCAGCTCAACCCATGCGACTTCACCTTCTCTACCAGTCTGCCACGAGGGACCTTCCCAAAGGCCTTACTGAAGTTCGTGAAGACAACATCCACTGCCCTACCCTCATCATTCATCTTCGTCAGTTCCTCGAAAAACTCGATCAAGTTAGTGAGAACGACCTACCTTCACAAAACCATATTGCCTCTCGCTAATGCGTCCACTTATTTCCAAGTGGGAGTAAATCCTGCATCGAAGAATCCTCTCCAATAATTTCCCTGCCACTGACGTAAGGCCCACTGGCCTGTAATTACCTGGATTATCCTTGCTACCTTTCTTAAACAAAGGTACAACATTGGCTATTCTCCAATCCTCTGGGATCTTCCCTGTAACCAGTGAGGATATAACATTTTTCTCAAGGCCCCAGCAATTTCCTCCCTTGCCTTTCTCAGTATTCTGGGGACTAATTCATCAGGCCCTGGGGTCTTGTCTACCTTCATATTTTTCCATACCCCCAATACCACCACCTTTTTGATCTCAACATGACCCAAACTATCTACACACTCTTCTCCAGACTCAATCATTCACCAAGTCCTTCTCTTTTGGTGAATACTGATGCAAAGTACTCATTTAATACCTTGCCCATTTCCTCTTGCTCCACGCATAGATTCCCTTCCCTTTCCTTGAGTGGGTCAACCCTCTCTCTGGCTACCCTCTTGCTCTTGGGATATATAAAAAGCCTTGGTATTTTCCTTAATCCTACTGGCCAATGACTTTTCGTGACCCCTTTTAGACCTCCTGACTCCTTGCTTATGTTTCTTTCTACTTTCCTTGTATTCCACACTTGCTTTGTGTGTTCCCAGCCTCCTAGCCTCGAAAAATGCTTCCTTTTTCTTTTTGACAAGGCTCACATTATATCTTGTTATCCAAGGTTCCCGAAACTTGCCATATTTATCCTTCATCCGTACAGGAATGTGCCGGTCCTGAATTCTTATCAACTTAAAACTTGAAAGCCTCCCACATGCCAGATGTTGATCAGCCCTCAAACATCTGCCCCCAATCTGCATTCTTCAATTCCTGCCTAATATTGTTGTAATTAGCCTTCTCCCAATTAACACCTTCACCTGAGGACTACATTTATCTTTATCCGTCAGTACCTTAAAAGCTTACTGAATTGTGGTCACTATTCCCAAACTACTCCCCTACTGAAACGTCGACCACCTGTCCGGGCTCATTCCCCAATACCAGGTCCTGCACGGCCCCTTCCCTAGTTGGACTATCTACATACTGTTTTTATTTATCAATGGGAGTCTGTGCAATTGTTTTATAATCACCATTTCATGAATTTGTTGCCTGATGCATACTCTTGTAATATTATGTAATAAATTATCTGACTAGCTGTTATGTCAGGATCATAATACCGTTATTGTTAAATGGGAAGGCCGTTTAATTTTTGAATCTTTTTTGCATGCTGAGGGGTTGGATTGTATGTGTCAAGTTTTCTGTGACTAGCTATTAATACTGGTTGATACCACATTTCCTGTGATACAGCTGGCTTTAATTCATGTAATGTGTTAAGAGGTTTGATGATTGAACTCTGGATGGACTGCAGACAATATTTATAGCACAGTGGTCTGAAAGTCGAGATGTGTGCAATATATAAGTGGAAAACACCATAGTGTTGAAAATAACACTCCGTGTGCAATCAAATATGGTTTGCAAGTATTCTGAGCATTGAAAGATGCATTATTGTCGGTGAATAAACATTTAAAGTTGAGACGGGTGGCGTTTTAGCTAAAGGATTAAAACAGGTGCTGAAAACTGCCAGTGACATGCGCCTGTTTCAAAGTCTGGTTTGTGTACTGCATTCCGTCTTTGATCAGTCTGAATAAGGTGTCAGAAATAAATCTTGGTTAATGCTTTCATAGATTCAAACTATATCGCCCAACTGTTATGGAGTTTACCTGTACTTCCCAGCTAGAGTAATTGCCCTAATTTGTCCCAATTGCCGATTACCTAATTGCACTTGTCTGGGTGCTAAACTAGACACCTGCAGGTTTAACAATCAAATGCTGATGAGACAAAATGTTTGCGGAGCAGCATATATAGGTCCTTTGCACCCACTTAAGGTGAGGAATGCATTGTCTGCCGCACTGCAACACATTACAGGATGGCTCGGGGACTTAGAAAGCTGGTGTACAGGCTCTCAGACATACAGTGGAGGTCCTGGCAGAGGAGCTCCAGGGGTGAAGGGATGTTCTGTCCTGCAGAGGGGGAAGAATATCACACCCCCTTCAGTCTCTTTCTCCTGCTGTGTCTGGCCTTGTATCGTCCTCCCATTTCTTGTCCTGACCAAGGGGACTTGCTCGTAATATACCCATGACAAAGCTCAGTGACTCCTTATGAGTTTTCCAATAAGTTAAAGTAGTATAGCACTTTTTTTTTTTTTGGAGAAAGCCATTAGAAAATTTGCAGAATAAGTGTTGCTAGATTAGTGGTGAAGTCTTGACAAGGTGTCCCAGCAAATATCTCTATGTTTACAGTCAAGGGAACATAAAATGGTGAGTAGCAATTGAAATTCACATCAATGTCTTGTTCATTCCCTATTAACTAGTTGCTGTTCAAAAGTGGACATGCTGACAACTGCTAGCTGGCAAACTGCTGTGCTGTTTCATTAATGAGCATTGGCAGCATGAAGTCAACCTCATAACCTGCATTGAAGTGGTCGCTCTTATTGTACGTTTTCAGTCCCTTTGCTAAGATGCCATATCAATTGGGCCAGTGGGCCGATAAATAGCATATGGAGTTTAATTTAGATAATTGTGAGATGAAGCATTTTGGTAGATCGAATCAGGGCAGGACCTACTCAGTTAATGGTGAGGCGTTGGGGAGAATTACAGAAAAAATTAGATCTAGGAATACAAGTTCATCGTCCTTGAAAGTGGAGTCACGGGTGGACAGGCGTGGTGAAGGAGGCATTCGGCATGCTTGGTTTCATTGGTCAGAACATTGAATACAGGAGTTGGGACGTCTTGTTGAAGTTGTACAAGATATTAGTAAGGCCACAATTGGAATACTGTGTACAGTTCTGGTCACCCTATTGTAGAAAGGATATTATTAAACTAGAAAGAGTGCAGAAAAGATTTACGAGGATGCTACCATGACTTGGTAGTTTGAGTTATAGGGAGAGGCTGGATAAACTGGGACCTTTTCCCTGGAGCTTAGGAGGCTCAGGGGTGAACTTATAGAGGTCTATAAAATAATGAGGGGCATAGATAAGGTAGATAGTCAACATCTTTTCCAAAGGTAGGGCGGTCTAAACTAGAGGGCATTGGTTTGAGGGGAGAGATACCAAAGGGTCCAGAGGTTTTCACACAAGTGTCTGGAACGAGCTGCCAGAGGCAGTAGTAGAGGTGGGTACAATTTTGTCTTTTAAAAAGCATTTAGACAGTTATATAGGTAAGATGGGTATAGAGGGATATGGGCCAAATGCGGGCTTTAGGACTAGCTCAGTGGTAAGAACTGGGCGGAATGGACAAGGTGGGCCGAAGGGCCTGTTTCCATGCTATAAATCTCTATGACTCTATATAGTGCTAAACTGGCGCTTCTGGTCAAGACCCAATCTTGGCCTGTAGTTCAATAAGGACCAAGAGCAGTTTGTTTGAATCCATTCCCTGTGTCTCCTTCCATGAGGTAGCTGTTTCTCTAATATTGCTGGATTCCCAACAGCTACCAGGCTTTAGGTCCAAGAATGCTGTAGGTTTCCCCACATCCCGCCACTCCACCAATGAGTAAGGACAAAAGAGAGAAACATTGAAGTACATCTAAGATGAGTACCTACAATCTCTTTAAAAAAAACTGATCTATCGTAAATGCATCAGGGTCGACAGGAGTAGTATTGATCAAGTAGTGGGGCAAAAGAGCATAGGAAAAGCTGCAGTATGATAACTGTAGGAAATAAATTGCTGTCATTAATTATAACGACAGGTGGCTAGATAGGAATAGGAACAAAATGGAGTAGGCAAGCAGAATGGTTGAAATGGTGAAATAAATATTATTAAACTTCTTTCCTTGGCTGTCCCTTGGGATAGAGGATGACTTGCTTCTATTCTGATCCATTGGATCTGATATAGTTAAGAAGTCCAGTGTGTCATCTGCAGACTCTGCCAAAAAACAGAGTATATAGTGCGTGGGTCAGGTAGATGAGTTATTTGGAGGTTTGTGTGCTCACCCTGATGTCATGATTCCACCTCTGCGTGTTCATGACAAAGTCAGTCAATGTGCCCGATGCATTCCTGAATGAACATTCTCCATTTTGGCTGGTTACAGACTAAGCCCTCCCATGAGTTAGCAGCGATGTTTGATCTCTTAAAGTTTGCTTTGAGACGATACCTAAAGCAGGGTTCCCAAATTGTAGACAACATTCTGGGGCCATGAGCTCTGCAGCAGCAATGGCTGCTGGATGTGGAATCCGACTGAAGGTTAACAGCTGTGAGTTCTATTTAAATCCTTGCTTCTTTAAATGCTGAGTGTGGCCTCAATGGCTGATGCTCGCGATTTGATTCCTTGCTCCAAAAAAAGCTAAGGTTTTAAAAATACATGCGAAGCTCTGTGGAAAACTGTGCACCATCCACCTCATCCCACTCTCTTGGGTCTCTTCCTTGGCCCCCCACTCTCAGGGGTCTCTGAGGGGTGACTGCAATTTCAAAGCCTTTTAATGGAGTGTCGATGGGAAAGGGTTTTGAAGCACCGTACTAAAATACTGAGGGTTGGTGCAAATGACACAGCCTTGTTTGACAATACCATCGGAGAGAATAAAAGTCATCAAAAATAATAAAATGCAGCAAAAATATTTTTAAAACTTGAAGTGATGGAAGGGGCAGCAGGCTACGTATGTCAAGATTAGATGTGTGATGTTGAGAAGGACAATGTCTGATTCACTGCAGCCAAAGGAAACCAAAACAACAAAAAATTCACACAATGAACGGAAACTGCAACTGTAGGCAGCTATTTGCATTTGTGACTTTTTTGTTTTAACTATTGCCCAAAGGCAATTTCAATATTAAGTGCTGACAAAAAGCATGAGAAACGATTGTGCCAACGGGTTTGAGGATATGTTTAAGTTGTTTTTGTCCAGTGGTAATTTCAGTTTCAACTAACATTACTTGGGCACTGTGGATCCTTCATTTTATTACTGTGTGATATTGCTGTTTGTAAATTGGTTGCTGTGTTTGCCAATATATTAACATTCATTGCATGTGAAGCACATCAGGATGTTTCTGAGAAATGAAAGTGCCAAAAAAAAGTTTTCTTTTGTTCTCGGGTTGTGCAGTCAATACATTATTCACATATGTTCTTGTCTACAATGAAATGCTGCAAGCAGAGCACATTTTTTGTAATGTGCTTGAATATTTTTAGGTTATAATAAATTGAGTAATATCACACCTGACAGTTTGTAGCGAAGCAACACAAAACTTTTCTGTAATTACAGTTTGCAGCACAATACTCATTAGTCTTTTACTGAGACAATTCCCTGGTGATTTGGAATTTGACACTGAATGTAAGTTATGTGTTAACTATATAGGAAGCTGCATTACCAATTGACAACTTTATTATTAGTCATCGTTCTTGAGATTTGAAAGCTATGTGTCTGTCTGACTAAAATGCATGCAAATTAACTGAAACTATAAAAACAATATTAGAACAATTTTTATTATATTCATATTTTAATTGCAACGCTACCTACTTCTTTCGGAGTACTACTCTGGCAATAATTCCTTCTACAGATCTTTCCTTTTGCCCTAGAGTGTTAACACATTATTATCTTGCAAGTTCTTCAATGCATGCCCTTGATGTTCACTTAATCATCTCTGACTTTCTTCTCTTCCCATCTCTGGCATCCGCTTATAAATTTTAAATTAAAGTATGTCTCCTAACCTTGATCAATATAAAACAGTACTTGCAGTCCTATATTCAAAGATCTGGGAAGCATAGCTATAACAAACTATCTACCAGAAAGGGGAAGTACTGCCTTACGGAAATGAAAACAGCGACTAGCGAATAGGGCATCAAATGATAACTGATAAAGGAGGGAATTTGTGTTTAACCATGCTGGCATTTAGATATTCAATTTGCTGTAGTGCCTCTATTGTAATCTTGCAGATTTGTATGTATTTTATACTTTTACAAAAACAAAATTATCACAAAATACTGTATTTTGAACAAAAGTCATGAAATTTGATAAATAGCTCCTATTAATTTTTACAGTACCAAATACAGATTCCACTATTGTATGGGATATTTTCATATGACGTATAATGGCCACATTGGTACTTTTCAGGGAGATAGTTACTATAAAACAGGTTACGAATTGTGATCTACATCAATCAGATGACTGACATATTTAGGAAACATGAGGGAGGGACGTTTTTTCCCCCATCACAAATAACAAAAATCCTTTTGCACATGGGAATCAAATTGCAGTTCGGAACTTTGTTTCTTAGGGGTTGTAAAAAAAAAAAAAAAAATTCTACAGTTCTATCTTTCTGTTTATGTGCCACAAGAGTGGCTGCACTTTCTTCCCCCATCACCCTCTCCTAGACCACTGCCAATGGCCTTGCTGCCCAGTTCCCTCCCCAAGCTACGCACCAAGGATTTAAAAAATATATATTTTTATTCTCCTTTTTCACATTTTCTCCAACATTTACACCCAACAATAAACAATAATCAATAACAAATGCAAAGTCAATTCTCATATCAATAACAACGATATCCCATCCTCCCACCAAACCCCCAAACATTAGCCCGCATGTTAACGTAAACAAATGACAAAAAGGAATCCGGAATCGCCCATAGTTATCATTAACACATACAGTCTCCCCCCCCCCCAACAATGTTCGATGTAATCCAATTCTCAAAAGTGCATAATGAATAACGGCCATGAATTGTAGAACCCCTCCATCCTTCCCCTCAGTTCAAATTTGACCTTCTCAAGAGTCAAGAATTCCAGCAGGTCCCCCTGCCACGCCAGGGCACAGGGTGCAGAGGTTGATGTCCACCCTAACAGGATCTGCCTTTGGGCGATCAACGAGGCGAAGGCCACAACATCTGCCTCTGCACCTATTTCCAACGCCGGCCGGTCCGACACCCCCGAATATGGCCTCCCAAGGGCCCGGGTCCAGTTTCACGTGCACCACTTTAGCAATTACCCTAAAACCCTCCTTCCAGTAATCCTCCAGCTTTGGACAGGACCAAAACATATGAGCGTGGTTTGCGCCCCCCACCCGACCTTCACACACATCTTCTACCCCCTCAAAGAGCCGGCCCTCGAAGGACTTTATATTTTAATTCCACCAACCATCACCAGAAGGTAAATGCCACAGTCTCTGTTTGATACCTTCCCAGACAATGCAATTTAGTTTGGAAACTGAGTATACTGGAAATTAAAGCCCATTCTTTGCTCCAAGCATTTTTGATTTTGATGCTTCGTGTCATAGAACCAATTGGTGAATTTTGGTATGAATGGCATTTTCAACGTAGACCTTTGAATGTGTTTTCCTTAATTGAAACATCTTATGTAAGTATAGAATAAATAGGATGCTGAATTATATTTGTTATGTCGTATACTTTTCTAATGCTGTGGTCATAAATTTGCCTGCAAAAAAAATCAAGCTGACCTGCCCCAAGGGCTGTTCCTGAATGTCCAGAGAATTGTTTGTTTCTGCCCTTATTTGCACATAAAATGTAGACGTGTGGGTGTGCATGTGCTTAAAGTGTGATTGTGCTTATAAAGTACAATTGTTAGGATAGAGGGTTGGTGGAGATATTTTGGCATACAGTGCCAGCATAGAGCAGTTTGACTGATTGGCCTGTTGCAGTTCGGCTACTCCTATGTAATCAAATACTAATATGCTGGACAAGCATATTTGAAATGTTAAATTTTGATTTTCTGTTGTAAGTTCAGATCTACAACTTTTAAAATAAAAATTAATTTTAGGATTGAAGAATAATATGCAGGAATTATATAATCATGACCTTTTGAGCTGGTGGTGTGTCTTTGTGGCTGTTTTTGAGTTTTGGGCCTGCTGTTGATATTCTTTCAGGCAAACTGTTTCAATTCTCGCCATGTACAGCCTGTCTTGCATACAGCAGTGTGCTCATACTGGTCAATATCTAACTGTACAGTAGCATAACCTGGAAAACAAACCGAGAATGCTTGAAAAACTCCCAAGTTTGGCAACATCTGAAGGGAGAGAGAACAGAGTTAGCATTTCGAGTCTTGTTTGGCTCTTCTTCAGAACTGAGAGGGAGGAAAATTTATTAGATATTATACTGTAGTTGGAACAAAAGTGTAGCAAACTTAAGAACAAGAGATAGATGGCCAGGGGTGGGAAATGGGGAAAGGAGTGTTTTTGCATTGAGACAAAAATGTATAGGATATAAAAAAGGGGGTAAGATGATGGAGAAAGGTCACAGTCTAAAGTTGTTAAACTCAATGTTGAGTCCTGAGGGCTGAGACATGCCTAATCGGAAGATGAGATGCTGTTCCTCCGGCTTACACTGGGCTTCACTGGAGAATTGCAACAGGTCACGTCAAGGATAAACATTTGAGCATGAGAACAAGTTGCTGAGTTAAAATGGCAAGCAACAGGAAAGCTGGGGGCATGTTTGCAACCTGAACGAAGGTCTTCTGCAAGGCAGTCACCCAGACTACATTTAGTCTCCCATATGTAGAAAAGACCACATTGGGAGCAACAAATACAATAAACCAAATTAAAGGAAGTGCAACTGGAATGCTGCTTTACATGAAAAGTGTGTTTGGGACCTTGAATGGTGAGGAAGGAGTAGGTATTGCACCTTCTGTGATTGCAAGTGAAGATACTGTTGGAAGGGGATGGGGATTTGGGTGTAATGAAAGCGCATGACCAGGGTGTCATGAAGGGAGTGGTTCCTGTAGAATGCTGACAGGTGGGATAAGGGGACGATCTGTTTTGTGGTGGCATCATTCTGGAATTGGTGGAAATCGTGGAAGATGATCCTTTGAATGCAGAGGCTGGTGGAGTGAAAAGTGAAGCCAAAAAGCATGGTCATGATTCTGGCAGGGAGGAGAAGGGTTGAGGGCGGAGGTGCGGGAAATGGGTCAAACCTGCTTGAGTGCCCTGTCAATCACTTGACGGTGAGGGGGGAGCAGAAACCTTGTTTAAGAAGGTGGCATCATCAGAACAGTTGTGATGGAGGTGAGAAAAGGGAGAATGGGATGGAATCCTAAATGGAAGCAGGGTGAAGGCAAACTGAAACATTCAGTGAGACAACCTTTAATTTTTGACATAAATTACTATATACCATAACACAAATCTATATATATAGTTTTTCCTGCAATAAATGCAGCCTCCCCCCCCCCCCCCACCCCCACCCTCCTTATTTCACTCACACATCTCTTCCTTATAGGAAAATACTTCCCTCTTTAATAATTTCTTCAGTAACTTTTTCGAGCTAGCCTTCTTTTCATCAAACAGTCATTTAATTGGTAACTGATATCAACCCACTTGATCTTATGAACCTCCCTGATCTCTAGCATCTATTTTAGGCTCGCTCTTTTAATTGAAGCATTTTGTCGAGCAGACATTCTCCCAAAGGAGCTTATTGCCTGTGTGACACTCTATAGGTACTGTTCCCGAATAACCTGTTCCATTTCAAATTTCAGTTTATATTGATATATAAGGGCAAGTGTCCCCAAAGCCAATGTACTTTTTACCACTCTTAATTTTTTTTAGTTTCCCATGCCAAAGCACAACATTTACCTTTCCCTCCCAGGAGAAAAATTATAAATCCTCCTGCACTTGGAAAAACCATCACCGAGATTAGCATAAGATGCGTCATTATAAACAATCAGTTTCAGTTGCTGAATATCATTTAAGGATGGGAATTTCAAAATGCAATTCTCCAATATTTTGTTTGCTCTAACGATTACTTCAACCTTAGGGCCACTCATTTTAGTGTTAACTCTAAAACATCATCAGACCATAAGACATAGGAGCAGAATCGGGCCATTCGGCCCATCGCGTCTGTCCGCCATTCGACTATGGCTAATATGTTCCTCGTCCCTATTCTCCTGCCTTCACACTCGGCTAAAGCGCTGGCTTTTAAAGCAGACCAAGGCAGGCCAGCAGCACGGTTCGATTCCCGTACCAGCCTCCCCGAACAGGCGCCGGAATGTGGCAACTAGGGGCTTTTCACAGTAACTTCATTGAAGCCTACTTGTGACAATAAGCGATTTTCATTTCATTTTTCATTTTCATTTCATTACTCTTGATTCCCTTTTTAATCAAGAAAACCCCATATTATTCAAGAACACCAGATTTGTGCTCGAGGTGCTGTTACTTACAGGTCTACAGACCAAGAGCTGGAAGCTAAAATTAGACACATTCGTTATTTCTTAGAACGTAAGAACTAGGAGCAGGAGTAGGCAATTTAGCCGCTCAAGTCTGCTCCACTGTTCAGAAAGATCATGGCTGACCTCTTCATGGCCTCAACTCTACTGTCCTGCCCATTCTTCCTTCAACCCATTACTAATTAATAATCTGTCCAACTCCTCAAATTTATTCACTGTTCCAGCGACCACTGTGCTCTGGGGTAGTGAATTCCACAGATTCACGACCCTTTGGGAGAAATAGTTTCCCCTAATCTCTGTTTTAATTTGCTATCCTTATCCTGAGACTATGACCTCTCGTTCAAAAATGCCCCACAAGAGGAAGCAACCGCTCCCTGTCGACTTTATTTATACCATTTATCATGTTATATACCTCCATTTGATCTCCACTCCTTCTAACCCATAAGACCTAGGAGCAGAATTCGGCCCATCAAGTCTGCTCCGTCATTTAATCATGGCTGATATGTTTCTCGCCCCATTGTCCGGCCTTCTCCCCATAACCCCATATTAATCAAGAACCCATCTATCTCTGTCTTAAAGACACTCAATGATTTGGCCTCCACAGCCTTCTGCGGCAATGAATTCCACAGATTCACTACCCTCTGGCAGAAGAATCTCCTCCTCATCTGTTTTAAAGGATTGTCTCTTCAGTCTGAGGCTGTGACTCTGGAATCAATCTAGTGAACCTCCTCTGAACTGCCTCCAATGCCACTACATGTTTCCTCAAATAAGGGGGGCAAAACTGTGCACAATACTCCAGGTGTGGTCTCACCAATGCCTTGTACAGTTGTAACAATACTTCCTTACCTTGATACTTTATTTCTTTAGCTAAAATGCCAACATTCCAGTTGCTTTCTTTATTACCTGCATGCTAGTTTTCTGCGACTCATGCATGAGGTATCCAGATCACTCTGCACCGGAGCACCCCAAAGTCTTTCCCCATTGAGATAATAAGTTGCCTTTCCATTGTCCTGACCAAAATGGATGGCCTCACACTTATACCAGCACGGTAGCCCAAGTGGCTAGCACTGTGGCTTCACAGCGCCAGGGTCCCAGGTTCGTTTCTCCGCTGGGTCACTGTCTGTGCGGAGTCTGCACGTTCTCCCGGTGTCTGCGTGGGTTTCCTCCGGGTGCTCCGGTTTCCTCCCACAGTCCAAAGACGTGCAGGTTAGGTGGATTGGCCATGCTAAATTGCCCTTCGTATCCAAAAAGGTTAGGAGGGGTTATTGGGTTACGGGGATAGGATGGAAGTGAGGGCTTAAGTGGGTCGGTGCAGACCCGATGGGTCGAATGGCCTCCTTCTGCACTGTATGTTCTTATCCACGTTAAACTCCATCTGCCACGCTTTGGCCCACTCACCTACCTGATCTACGCCCATTTGGAAGGTTCTTATTTCCTTATTGGAACTTACTGTCCCACCGTTTGTAGTGTCATCTGCAAATTTGCCAATAGAACCATCTATCCCTGTATCCAAGTCGTTAATATAGCTTGTGAATAGTTGGTACCCAAGGAACGAACCCTGTGGCACCTGACTAGATACATCTTCACATCCAGGAAAAGAACAATTTATCCCGACTCTCCTGTTCATCACCCATCTTCTATCCAAACTAATAAATTACCTCAAACCCTACATGATCTAACCTTGTGCACTAACCTTCAGTGAGGCACCTTATCAAATGGTAGTCCAGATGTACCACAGTTACAAGATCCCCATTATCCACTTGGCTTGTCACATCTTCAAAGGACTCTAGCAAATTAATCAAACATGATTTACCCTTCATAAAACCATGCTGACTCTGATTGATTCAGTTTTGACTTTTCAAATGTCCTGATATTACTTCCTTAATAATGGATTCTAACAATTTCCCAACAACAGATTTTAAACTACCTTCTGTAATTTTGTACAGTGTCTATTCCTTTATGAATAAGGGCATCGCATTAGCATATTTCCAATCTACTGGAGCCTTTCCTGTGTCCAGGGAATCTTTGAATATTATAGCCGATAGATCCGCCATAATTTCTTTTAACACCCTTGAATGTAAGCCATTGGCCCGAGGGACTTGTCTGCAATCGCAATAGTTTATTGAGTGCTGTTTACCTATTGATGCTGATGGTTCTAAGTTCCACCCTTTCTATTACCTCTGAATTACCCATTCTGAAAGGGATGTTACTTGTGTTCTCTACCGTGAAAACTGAGGTGAAATATTGATTTAGCTTCTCCGTCATTACTATTTCCAAGGGACCAACATTACTTTAGTGACTCTCTTCCCTTTTATGTACTTACAGAAGCTTTTGCTATCCTTTTTGATATTTTGTGCTAGCTTTCTTTTGTAATTTACCTCAACTCTTTTTATTACTTTTTTAGTAAACCTTTATTTATGTTTGAAAGTTCCCAATCTTCCAGCCTGCCATTGGCCTTTGCAACATGGTATACCTTAGTTTTTGTCTTTGTATTGTATCGTCCTTAGCCTCCTTGCTCAGCCATGGATTTTTTTTTAACCCTCTTACTGTTCCTTCCTCTCTTGACAGCTATGAAGAATTGAGTATCTCCTTAAACAACTGCCATTGTCATCATCTGTCCTACTTGTTCGCCTTCCTGCCCACTCTACTCTGACTAATCTGTCCTCATGCCTACAGAACATAGAACAGTACAGCACAGTACAGGCCCTTCAGCTCACGATGTGCCGACCATTTACCCTAATCTAAGATCAATCTAAACTACGCTCCTTCAATTTACTGCTGTCCATGTGCCTGTCCAAGAGTCGCTTAAATGTCCCTGACTCCACCACCTCTGCTGGCAGTGCATTCCACGCACCCACCACTCTCTGTGTAAGGAACCTACCTCTGACATCGCCCCTATACCTTCCTCCAATCACTTTAAAATTATGTCCCCTCGTGACAGCCATTTCCACCCTGGGAAAAAGTCTCTGGCTATCCACTCTATCCATGCCTCTCTTCACCTTGTACACCTCTATCAAGTCACCGCTCTTCCTTCTTCACTCCAATGAGAAAAGCCCTAGCTCCCTGAACCTTTCTTCATAAGACATGCTCTCCAGTCCAGGCAGCATTCTGGTAAATCTCCTCTGCACCCTCTTCAAAGCATCCACATCCTTCCTATAATGAGGCGACCAGAACTGGACACAATATTCCAAGTGTGGTCAAATCAGGGTTTTATAAAGCTGCAGCAAATCCTCGCGGCTCTTGAACTCAATCACCATGTTAATGAAAGCCACCACACCATCTGTCTTCTTAACAATCCTATCAACCTGGGTGGCAACTTTGAGAGATCTATGTACGTGGACCCCAAGATCCCTCTGTTCCTCCACGTTTCCAAGAATCCTGCCTTTAACCCTGTATTCAGCATTTAAATTCGACCTGCCAAAATGAATCACTTCACATTTATCTAGGTTGAACTCCTAGGTTGAACTCCATCTGCCACTTCTCAGCCCATCATGTTAATGTCCTGTTGTAACCTGCAACAGCCGTCAACACTATCTACAACTCCACCAACCTTCGTGTCATCGGCAAATTTACTAACCCACCCTTCCACTTCCTCATCCAAGTCATTTATAAAAACCACAAAGAGCAGAGGTGCCAAAACAGATCCCTGCTGGACACCACAGATCACCGACTTTCAGGTGGAATACTTTCCATCCACTGTGTCATGTGAGAGTACCAATAAGAAATGGGTGTTTATAAATGGGTGTGTATATAAATATCTGCAGTGAGAGTACCTTTAAGAAATGTGTGTTTACTACTGCAGTGATGTCAGAGAGTGGGTGGAGCTGGGCTGTCTGTCAGCTTTTTACTTTCGTTTTTGAGCAGGCTGCAGGGTGTGTTTTAGTTTCATTTTCAGTGTTGGAGCTGAATCGAGACCAAGCAGGTGTACTGCTGTTCTCTCTGCCTTCAAAAGACTATCTCTTGATCATTTGGTGAATTCAGAATTCTAAATGTTTTCAGTAGTGACTTTAACCTGATGTGCTTCTGTTAAACATTTTGTTTCTAAGTCGTATTGATGTTAAAAGGAAAGCTTAAAGGATTACTTAGTGTTGTAGTCTTTGGGGGTTGTATTTGAATTAATGGTTGCAAAGATGTTCACTATGTTTCAAAAAGATTAACTTGAGTTCATAGAATAAACATTGTTTTGCTTTTAGAAATACTTTTCCATTTCTGCTGTACAACCCCTGTAGAGTGGGCATGTGCTCCCCATACCACAATCTATTAAAAGTTGTGGGTCAGGTGAACTCCATGATACACTTTGGGGTTCTCTAAATCCTGGCCCATAACAAATTGGGGGCTTGTCCGGGATAAAAGTCTATCTATTGGATTGGCTTAGTGAACATAAAGACAGTGCAGTAAGAAGTCTTACAACACCAGGTAAGTCCAACAGGTTTGTTTCAAACACTAGCTTTCGGAGCACTGCTCCTTCCTCAGGTGAATGAAGAGGTATGTCCCAGAAACATATATATAGACAAATTCAAAGTTGCAAGACAATGCTTAGAATGCGAGCATTTGCAGTTAATTACGTGTTTACATATCCAGAGATAGGGGTAACCCCAGGTTAAAGAGGTGTGAATTGTCTCAAGCCAGCACAGTTGGTAGGATTTCACAAGCCCAGGCCAGATGGTGGGGGGTGAATGTAATGCGACATGAATCCCAGGTCCTCGCCAAAGTTTCACGTGGTACATTGGGAGACCATGCAGACGCTGCGACAACGAATGAACGGACATCGCGCAACAATCACCAGGCAGGAATGTTCCCTTCCAGTCAGGGAACACTTCAGCAGTCCAGGGCATTCAGCCTCTGATCTCCGGGTAAGCGTTGTCCAAGGCGGTCTTCAGGACGCGCGACACCGCAGAACTGCCGAGCAGAAACTTGTAGCCAAGTTCCACACACATGAGTGCGGCCTCAACCGGGACCTGGGATTCATGTCGCATTACATTCACCCCCCACCATCTGGCTTGGGCTTGCGAAATCCTACCAACTGTGCTGGCTTGAGACAATTCAACCTCTTTAACCTGGGGTTACCCCTATCTCTGGATATGTAAACACTTAATTAACTGCAAATGCTCGCATTCTAAGCATTGTCTTGCATCTTTGAATTTGTCTATATATATATGTTCCTGGGCCATACCTCTTCATTCACCTGAGGAAGGAGCAGTGCTCCGAAAGCTAGTGTTTGAAACAAACCTGTTGGACTTTAACCTGGTGTTGTAAGACTACTTACTGTGCTCACCCCAGTCCAACGCCGGCATCTCCACATCATAAAGACAGCGAGGAGTGAGCATATTGTGGTTGCCTTTCAGGTGTGGTATTCTAGCTTAAGTGGGGAGTATGCTGTGGACAATGGCTCTTTCAGAGGCTCTGAAGTTTTTGGGGGTGGAGACGGTCACACGCCGTACCTTCCGGACAGAGACTAAAAGCAGACTGTTAGATTTGGCAAAAACATTGCAGTTAACATTACCTGACAAAATGCGAAAAGATGAGGTAATTATGGCGGTGGCTAAGCATTTAAAGTTGCCTGAGATACAGTCTGACTCATTAGAAATGGCAAAGATCCAGTTGCAGATTAAGCAACTTGAACATGAAAAAGAATTAAAGCTGCTTGAATATGCAATGAGAGAAAAAGAAAGAGAAAGGGAGATACAGATCGGGGGAAAAGAAAAGGAGAGAGAAGAAAGAAACAAAGAAAGACTTGCCCTAGCAGAACAAAAAGAAAGAGATAGAGAGGAAAGGGAAAAAGAGAGAGTTTGAACTTCAGAAAATGGCTATGAAACATAAGTCAGTTAAAATTGGCAGACGTAAATGGAAATGTACAGTTGGAGAATAGTGAGAAAGGGCGTCATAATCGAAGGCTTGGTGCGGATCTATTTAAATATGTCCAAGCATTGCCAAGTTTTGACGAGAAGGAAGTGGAAACCTTTTTCATTTCATTTGAGAAGGTAGCTAAACAAATGAAATGGCCACAGGACATGTGGGTATTACTGATTCAAACAAAGCTGATACGTAGGGCTGGTGAAGTGTTTGCATCACTATCGGAGGAGGTATCTGGGACGTATGAGGAGGTAAAAAAATCCATCTTAGTTGCATATGAACTAGTGCCTGAATCTTACAGACAAAGGTTTAGAAATTTAAGGAAAGAATTCGGTCAAACATACGTGGAGCTTGAAAGGATCAAACAGAGTAATTTTGATAGGTGGATAAGGGCTTTGAAATAGACCAAACGTATGAAGCTCTCAGAGAAATTATGCTTTTGGAGGAGTTTAAAAATTCAATTCCTGACGTAGTGAGAACTCGTGTGGAAGAGCAGAGGGCTAAAACTGCGAGATTAGCAGCAGAAATGGCGGATGATTATGAATTAGTTCATAAATCAAAACTTGATTTCAGACATTAGTTTCAGCCTATGCGGATAGAAACTGGGGACATGAGAAATACTCAAGTGGTAAAGGTAAAGGTGATCTGATGGGAGATAATAAAGAGAGTGTACCTCAGATTAAAAAAGAAATCCAGGAGGGTGGAAGAGACATGAAAAGTTTCACATGTTTTCACTGTAATAAACTAGGCCATGTAAAGTCACAGTGTTGGTGGTTGAAGAAAAGCATTGGGAAGGCTGATGTGGTAAAACAGGATAAGACAGTGGGGTTTATTAAAGGGGTAAAGGAAAGCCCAAGTGAAGCGAAGGAGGTGCAAAAGATTATACAGCCTGATCAAGAGGTGATTGATAAGAAGGTGCCAGACCTCTTTGAAGAATTTACTTGTGTGGGTAAAGTTTACTCGTGTAGCAGGAGGAGCAGTTAAAGAAGTCACAATTTTAAGAGATACGGGAGGTAGTCAATCTTTAATGGTAAGAGATGAGGAATTATGTAGTTTGGGAAGAATGTTGCCAGAAAAGGTGGTAATATATGGAATTCAGGGTGAGGAGAGTAGTGTTCCATTATATAAGGTAAGGTCGGAAAGTCCAGTGAAGAGTGGTGAAGTGGTAGTAGCAGTAATAGAGAAATTATCTTGTCCAGGAATACAGTTTATCTTGGGTAATGATATAGCCGGATCGCAGGTGGGAGTGATGCCTTCTGTGCTTGATAAGCCAGACAACTGAAGTGTTGAAGGACGAATATCCTGGGATTTTTCCAGATTGTGTAGTAACAAGGTCGCAAAGTCACAGGTTAAGACAGGAGGAGAAATGAAAGAGTGAAGATGAAGTGCAATTATCAGAAACGATTTTTGATCAGATGGTTGAACAAGAACAGGTGAAGGATGAGGCGGATATTTTTAGTTCAGGAAAATTGGCGGAGTTACAACAGAAAGATATAGAAATAAAACGGATGTATCAGAAAGCATATACGGAAGAGGAATCTGAGTGTATACCAGAGTGTTATTACCGTAAAAGTGGGGTCTTGATGAGAAAATGGAGACCTTTACATATGCAGGCGGATGAAAAGTGGGCAGAAGTTCATCAAGTAGTATTGCCGATAGGGTGTAGAAAGGAGGTGTTGCGAGTTGCACATGAGGTGCCAGTGGGAGGTCATTTGGGAATAAGGAAAACTCAAGCTTAAATACAAAAACATTTTTATTGGCCTGGACTACATAAAGATGTGGTTAGAATTTGTCAATCATGTCACACATGTCAAGTGATAGGGAAACCTCAAGCAGTGATAAAACCAGCACCCTTAATACCCATTCCAGCATTTGAGGAACCTTTTACAAGGGTCCTAATTGATTGCGTAGGACCGTTTCCTAAAACAAAAAGTGGGAATCAATGTCTTTTGACGATAATGGATGTGTCTACTAGGTTTCCAGAGGCCATTTCAATACGTAATATTACAGCTAAAAAGATTGTGGCGGAGTTACTTAAATTCTTTACTAGATATGGACTACCCACAGAAATACAATCGGATCAAGGATCGAATTTTACCTCAAGGTTATTCAAATAAATTATGGATAGCTTTGGAATAAAACAATTTAAATCAACTGCGTACCATCCAGAATCGCAGGGAGCCTTAGAAAGGTGGCATCAGACATGAAAGACAATGTTGAGGGCTTATTGTCAAGATTATCCAGAGGATTGGGATAAAGGAATTCCATTCGTACTGTTTGCAATTGAGGATGCATCTAATGAGTCAACCAAATTTAGTCCTTTTGAACTAATGTTTGGTCTTGAGGTAAGAGGACCACTGAAATTGATTAAGGAAATATTGGTGAGTGAGCAACCGGAAATTACATTATTGGATGTCAAACTTTAGGGAACGATTAAATAGAGCAGGTGAATTGGCTAGACATTTAAAAGTTGCACAACATGTGATGAAACGGGTGGCGGACAAGAAATCCCAAGTTCGTAGTTTGCCAGTGGAGATAAAGTTTTAGTGTTGTTACCAGTGGTAGGTGAACCTTTAAAAGCAAGGTTTTGTGGATCGTATCAGATTGAAAGGAAATTAATTGTGGTTAAAAACACCAGATTGAAGGAAGAATCACCGAGTGTGTCATGTGAATATGCTTAAAAGGTACTTTGAAAGGGAAGGACAGAAAAAGGAGGAGGTTTTAATGATTCTAAGTCGTATCGATGTGAAAAGAAAAGCTTAAAGGATTATTTAGTGTTGTAGTCTTTGGGGGTTGTATTTGAATTAATGGTTGCTAAGATGTTCACTATGTTTTAAAAAGGTTAACTTGAGTTCATAGAATAAACATTGTCTTGCTTTAAAAAATACTTTTCCATTTCTGCTGTATCACACCTGTAGAGTGGGCCTTGTGCTCCCCATACCACACACTGGATGTTAAAAGATGTGGGTCAGGTGAACTCCATGAAACACTTTGGGGTTCTCTAAACCCTGGCCCATAACAACTGCCTCTGGCTGTCTTTCGGCCGGCCAATTCTGTATCAAGACATCCAAAATTCCCTGTATCCCATGCCCCCTAACTTTCTGAATGAGCCTACCATTGGGAATCTTATCAAATGCCTTACTGAAATCCATATACACCACATCCACTGCCCGACCTTCATCAATGTGTCTTGTCACGTCCTCAAAGAATTCAATGAGGCTTGTGAGGCATGACCTGCCCATCACAGAGCCATGCTGACTATCTTAAATCAAACTATTAAAAAAAAAAATCATAGATCCTATCTCTCAGAATCCTTTCCAGTATTTTGCTTACCACAGACGTAAGACTGAATGGTCTGTAATTCCCAAGGATTTCCCTGTTCCCTTTCTGAAACAGGGGAACAACATTTGCCTCCTTCCAATCATCCGGTACTACTCCAGTGCAGAGTGAGGACGCAAACATCATCACCAACAGCGCAGCAATCCCCTCCCTCGCTTCCCATAGTAACCTTGGGTATATCCTGTCTGGCCCAGGGGACTTATCCATCCTGATGGTTTTCAAAATTTCCAGCATACCCTCCTCCTTAATATCAACCTGTTCAAGCCTATTAACCTGCTTCACGCTGTTCTCCTGAGCAACAAGGTCCCTCTCTCTTGTGAATATTGAAGCAAAATATTCATTTAGGGCGTCCTCTACCTCCTGAGACTCTAGGCACAAGTTCCCTCCATTATCCCTGATCGGCCCTACTCTCTCTCTCGCATCATCCTCTTATTTCTCATATAAGTGTAGAACGCCTTGGGTTTTCCCTAATCTTTCCCACCAGGGCTTTATCATGCCCCCTTCTAGCTTTCCTAAATCCATTTTTGAGTTCCTTCCTGGCTACCTTGTAACCCTCTAGAGCCATGTCAGATCGATCCTTACTTCCTCAACCTTAAGTATGCTTCCTTCTTCCTCCTGACTAGAATCTCTACTCTTTTCCTCCAAGGCTCCTTCACTTTACCATTCCTTCCTTGTCTGAGTGCCTTCCTTCCTTGTCAAATCCAATATGCCCCCCCCCCCCCCTCCCCCCCCCCCCCCCCCCCCCCCCCTAATCGGCCTATCGATATATTGAGTCAGGAAACTTTCCTGGACACGCCTGACAAAATCTGCTCCATCCAAACCATTGCACTATGGGCCAGGGTTTAGAAAACTCCAAAATATATCATGGAGTTCTTCTGACCTACAACTGATTATTGATTTTGGTTGCGATGAACACAAGAGCCTGCCTTTCAGGTGTTATTCAACAGATGCTTTAAGCATTTTTAATCCAAAACAAGCTTTATTCTACGAATTTAGTTTAAAATTTTTATAAACACACAGTAAGCATTTTTATCAACTACAAAAATAAATACCCCACACAGCTACAGTAATCTATGTATCACCCTTAATAAATTCCCCCTTAAGCTGTTCCAATTTCATAACAGGATCCCAGAAACCAGAAACCCCTTTTCAAAGATGTGGCCCGGCACACAGCACTCAAGACCTGGTATGGATATTCTTGTTTCCTTTCCATAACAGTAGGTTTGAATTCCTTCCAGAAAGCAAATATTTATTTTAAGTTATTAAGTAATCTGGAAACAGCTTTTAAACTGAAGATAGAGAGACAAGCCAAAATACTTTTCTTTCTGAGTACAGCAGCCAAATGTGAAAAACAAAAGCAAAAGCTCAGAGCCACAAACAAGCCTCAAAGCAAAAGTAAAACCATCTCCCAGAGCCACAGACCAGATCCACCCACACAATGACATCATTGAAGCCATGTGATAAGACAAAAACATTTTTAAAATAAATAAATTTAGAGTACTCAATTCATTTTTTCCAATTGAAAATGAAATGAAAATCGCTTATTGTCACAAGTAGGCTTCAAATGAATTTACTGCGAAAAGCCCCTAGTCGCCACATTCCGGCGCCTGTTCAGGGATGCTGGTACGGGAATTGAACCCTGCTGCTGGCCTGCCTTGGTCTGCTTTGAAAGCCAGCTATTTAGCCCATTGTGCATCTAGTGTGTCCAATCCAGCTACCTTGCAAATCTGTCGGTTGTGGGGGCGAAACCCACGCAAACACGAGGAGAATGTGCAAACTCCACACGGACAGTGACCCAGAGCCGGGATCGAAACTGGGACCTCGGTGCTGTGAGACTGCAGTGCTGCCAATGTGCTGCCCCACAAGAACATTTCTTAAAGGCACACTCCCATGACACACTAAGGAGGTTCCAGTCAATATTAGGAAAGTTGAAGTCACCCATGACAACAACTTTGTTACTTCTGCACCTTTCCAAGATCTGCCACCCAATCTGTACCTCCAGCTCCCTGCTGCTATTGGTGGGTCTATAGAAAACTCCCAATGAAGTGACTGCTCCTTACTTGTTTCTGACTTCCACCATACTGACTCCGTAGACAAACGCTCCTCGGCTACCTCGTTTTCTGCAGCTGTGATGCATTCTCTAACTAACAGTGCCACTCCTCCTCCTCTTTTACCTCCCTCCCTATTCTTCTTAAAACATATAAACCCTGAAACATCTAACAACCATTCCTTCCCTGTGAAATCCATGTCTCCGTAATGGCCAAAACATCATAGTTCCAAGTACTGATCCATGCTCTAAGTTCATCTCCCTTATTCATGACACTCCTTGCATTGAAACAAACACACTTTAACTCATCCCACTGAGTGCAACTTTGCCCTATCAACTGTCTATCCTTCCTCGCAGACTTGCTGCACACTATTTCTGCCCGTTCAACAGCTACCCTATCCTCTGATCCGTAGCTCTAGTTCCCATCCCCCTGCAAAACTAGTTTAAATGCTCCCGAAGAACTCTCGCAAACCTCCTGCCCTGGATATTGGTGTCCCTCCAGTTTTGGTGCAGCCCATCCTTCATGTACAGGTCCCACCTTCCCCAGAAGCTATCCCAATGATCTACATATCTGAAACCTTCCCTCGTGCACCAGCCCTGTAACCACGTCTTCAGCTGCACTTGCTCTCTGTTCCTTGCCTCACTAGCACGTGGCACCGATCGTAATCCTGAGATTACTTTCCTGCGCTTTAACTTCCAACTTATCTCCCTAAAATCACTTTTTAGATCCTCATCCCTTTTCTTAGCTATGTCGGTGGTGCCTATGTGCACCACAACTTCTGGTTGCTCCCCCTCCCCCTTAAGAATCCTGTAGACTCAATGAATTGCCTTTGTTTAAATCCAGAACGCCAGTGTGGGACTCCACTTTCTTGTCCCCAAACTGAATTTTGAATTCTACCATATTATGGTCATTATTCCCTAGAGGATCCTTAACTATGAGGTCATCAATTAATTCCTCATTGCACAATACCAAAACCAGAGTAGCCTGTTCCCTGGTTCGTTCCACAAACTATTGTTCAAAAAAACATTCTCTAATACATTCAATGAACTTTCTCGAGGCTGCCCATGCCAATTTGATTCTTCCAGTCTATGTGCATATTAAAACCACCCATGATTATTGCTGTACCTTTCTTCCAAGTCCCCAGCATTTCCTGATTTATACCATGCTCCACTGTGAAACTACTTTGTGTGGAGCTGTAGATTACCCCTACCAGGGACTACTTCCCTTTTGCTTTGTCTTATTTCTACATAGACTGTTTGCGCATCTTGATCTCCAGTGCTTGTACCATTTCTCATTACAGCACTGATCCCTTTCTTCACCAGCAAAGCAGCACCACCTCCTTTTCCTTTCAATCTGTCTTTCTGAAACTGCCGTTCAGTTATGTTTGTCGAGCTAACCAATTCAGTTGTCCAATTAAATTTTTGAGCTCCTCTTTTTTTCCATTTTAGAAGCCACCGTATCCTTTTGCAAGACCCTACCACGAGCATTTGCTGTGGGGTTGATATTCTCCAAGTAAGGCTGCTGATGTAGCGTGACATGTGAACTGCTCTGTCCAATTTCTAACCCAATGTACTTGATTGCTCTCGAGGCCTGACTTCTAATCTTGAACTCCGTTCTAAGCCCGTTAGTAACAGTATTTTCAAATTCACTGCAGTCAACCCACAAAAAAAATCACCTACATGAATCATGAAAATGCCCGAACGTTTCTCTCCATGGTGCCAATAAAACATCACAGGGTCCTCTTTCAGCTGAAGACAGCCCAACTTTAACCAGACCGACCTCTGAGAAATAACAAACTCTGGAGATGTCATTCAACCCATATACACATTTATTTAACTTCCAAAGCTCTGTTTGTGTTTGCCGCCTCTCTCGGAGGATGAAAAAACGCCTTGCATCACCCCCTGGAAAAAAAAAGTCTCTCCCTACATTTTCTGGTTTCCTCTCCCTTTGCTTCGTCACAAACAGGCGTTGCAACAGGCTGGCGATTATCCCCCGCGTGCTGTGAAAACCTTCCTCCAATCCCCGAATGGCGTATTTTATTTCTCCGAATTTGAGAAACTCTAGAAGGTGGGGCAGACAGTCCGTGGCCTTGGCTGGCACTGCTAATCGCTAATCGAGCAGGAGTGTTTGGCGGGAGATAAGGGATGCAAAGGCTAGGGTGCTTGCCCCCCATCTCTGCTCCGAAACCCCGAAGACCGCCACTAGCAGGCATGGCTACACCCTCACCTCCACAACCTTGGACATTGCCTCGGAAAATGTTGTCCAGTATCTGACGAATCTGGGGCAAGACCAGAACATGAGTGTGGTTGGCCGGGCCTCCCTGTCACCATTCGTATTAGTCGTCCGCCCCTGGGAAGAACCCGCTCATTTGTGTCCTGATCAGGTGTGCCCTGTGCACCACCTTTAGCTGAGTATGGCTCAGCCTGGCGCTTGACAAGGTGGAGTGCGCCCTGTGCAGTGATTCGATCCTCGTAGATCCCTTCCCCATGTTCATCTGTGGTCAGACATCTGTCCAGTAGGGAGTGTCCTGGTCACTGGGGAAACATTGTAGTTTCCTTTGAGAGGCAGTTCCTTATTTGTATGTATCGCAGCTTGTTCCCTTTCGGAAGCTGGAGCTTATCCGTGAGTTCCCCATGGTCATTACTCTACCGTCTGTGTATAAGCCCACTACTGTCAGTACCACTTCATCCTGTCTCCAAGTCTTAAAGGTGGCGTCCATAGTCACGGGGGAAACTTATGGTTCTTGCTTATGGGGACCATGGTGACAGTGCAATTCGACCGAAGTGGTGTCTCAGTTGGTTCCACATTCTCAGTGTGACCACTGCCAATAGGCTTCTTGAATATGTGGATGGGGGAAATGGGAGTGGGGCCGTGGCCAGTGGTCGGAGGGATGTCCCCATGCAGGAATTCTCCTCCATTTTGACCCACTCCGTTCCTGCTACTTTACACATCCCCGTACTCATTCTGCAGTAGCTGCCCAGTGGTAGAATAGGAGATTCGGGAGGGGCAGGTTTCCCATGTTCCTCCCTCCTCCTTTCTAGTACATTCTATCTGTTACTTGGGATCTTCTCCCCCCCCCCCCCCCCCCACACACACACACACACAAGCACTAAGATTAGTTTGTCTACCGATGTGAAGAAGGCCTTGAGGATATAGATAGGGAGGGATCTGAACGGAAAGAGGCATCTCGGCAATATATTCATTTTGATCGTCCATACTCTTCTCCGCCAGGGAGAGCGGGAGCGCGACCCACCTCCAGAGGACTCTCTACCTCTTCTACTGGACTCGATAGGTTCCACTTGTGGATCCGTGTTCAGTCATGGGCTCTTTGGATCCCCAGGTATTGGAATTTGGCTTGGTCCTGCTCGAACGGCAGCTTCCCCAGCTCTGATTTCTGGTCTTCCTGTGTTCCTGGTCTTCTGCCTTCCCTTGAGCGCTCCCTGAGCTGTCACCAAACTCACCATCACTGCATCGAGTGAGGTGATCTGCTCACTCTGGTCTGTGGCCACCTTCTCTCGTTTCTGTACCATCACCTCCTGCTTCTCCAGTTGCTGTTCCATCCTCTCCAGCGCCTCATTTAAGGTGCCGTCTTTATTGCTGGCTTCACCATTGCCGTGGCGTCCTTCTTAATGGAGCCCCGAAAGCTCCATCCATTGCCCTGGTGCAAGGGCCGGCGGTTGCGTCAGTGACTCCGCCTGCCCCGCCATGTCCTGTTCTGCCTCGCTCTTCATGTCTGTGGCCTCGGCATTCCTCTCCTGGGTCTGTTTTTGTTCTCCTTTCCACCTCTTTGCTGGTTTGAGTTCATTTCTTCTGATGTTTTATGTTTCAGGGTGATGGGTTTTGTTTGCTTAGTGACTGATTTTTGGGTCAAACGTACCTAGGTTGGATTCTCTAGGGGAGAGCCACCTTTCATGCGACTGCTCAGCACATCCCCGCCACCAGAAGCCTCCCCCTTCTTATTATGAGATGTTATTTCAACGGTTCTTGATCTTTTCCTCTGAGCATGTTCACTGCCAAACCTATTATCCAAACTGACACAACATTTCTGTGCTCTCTGTTTCTGTACTTCATGTTCCCATTCCATGGGCCTAACCTTCTTCCCTTTATCTTGGTTGCATCCTTCCACTGACTCTCTCCTTCTGGCAAGCATGTCACTTTAGTGCTAACTTTTGACAGTTGACCTTTGGGACAAATAGCCTAATCCGGTTAATCAGTATTACTATGTCCCTCTTCAGATACCCTGTCAATTTTTGCAATCTGGTCCTTCTAATTCTGTAACATATGTGTATGAGAAGTTCCTGGTTCCTCAGTACGTTTAATAACCCCTTTAAAATCGACAAACTTGTAATCTGTGACCACTAATCTTGATGAGTCTACCCGAACAACCTAGCTTCCATGCTGCAAAATTATTGTTTTACCATCTGTATCTATAACCTTTCCTAGACTTTTCCACTCTCTAAATCCATCTCTTTTATAGTATGCCATGTCTCCCTTTTTGAAAATTGTTTCTGATGGCTGTACATTGTGCCTCAACGCTCTTCGAATTCTTTCTGAGATTTCTGCTTTAACGAATGCTCTTCTGCCCGCATGCTGTGCATTCAAATGCTCAGAAATGGTGGAGATAATCATAGTCTCCTCCCAAGCAGGAGGATGATCAGTCATGACTCAAGGAATTATGGGATTTCTCCCCAAAACCAATTGATATGGACTGTAGCCCCCACCGTAGTGAATTCTCTGCATCGATGGCCGAAGCTAAAGCTGAAGTTAATTTAAATTTGGCCTATCTGCCAAAGTTTTACGAAGCATTTCATCTATCACAGCATGATTTCTCTAGCACACCTCATTACTAAATGGGCTTTCTGCAACCATTATGTTTGCGTTCTTACACATATCCCGAAATTCATCATGAGCACCCGCCCCCCCATTATCAGTGAGAAACTGTGCCGGTGGTCCCAGTCCTGCCCCTATCCGTTTTTCGCACAATAAAACAGTGCCACCCATATCTCCTTTATATATTTGTACAATCTATTAAATAAGAAGTAAAATCTATTCAACAATTAAAATCCCAATTCCATTTTGAAGCACTAGGGAACATTTCCTAACAGAGAGCAGCTACACAGAAACTGCTGGAACTGTCAGGACATGAAGGGAGACTGCAGCGAGCAGATTCCAAACTCAAGAACATAAAGGTCCCAAAACCAAGGAGAAGAACAGAAGGAAGCTCCACAAGACCTCTCTTCAAAGGCAAAGAACAGAAATCTGGGAAAAGGTTCTGTTAAGTGAAGTTAAGAGTGAAGAGCAAAGGCTCCAGGATAAAAGACAGGGCTGCAAGATGAAGACCTGGAATAATGTGGGTTTGCGAGAAGCCAGGGATCCAAGGAGACCTACAGGTTGGTGACTCCTTACTATTGGCCTGTGAAGCAGCGGTGTTCTGTGACATGACTGGGTATCTGAGAAATTGCACGGGATGTGAAGCTTGCATGCACATGATGCTCCAGAGCAAAGGAACATTGGAAGGAGAGGTTGAAACCCTGGAGGTGGATCCTTGATGAAGACATTTGAGAGAAAGTATCATTTGGAAGAAGATTCCAAAGCCTGTTCTTTGAGTGTGGAGGTAGGAAACCTTCATGTGGAAGAAAGAGTTCCAGTGAGACCAGTTGGCTCTCAGTGTGACGAGCATCTGGGAGGAATTGATCAGATATCGGTAGAAGTTGTTTTGCGTGAGATCTGGCACTTGGTTTCAGAGTATGGTATAGCTGACCACTGTTCGCCCCTTGGTCTACATGGACTGTGTACTTAGAACATTAGAGTATAAGATAGATTTTGTAATTTGTGCTATCCTTACAAATCTGTGTATATCTGTAAAGGTTTAGTTGGGGTGAAGGAGTAGTGTATTATAGTTAATCTTTTCTTATTTAATGTTATAATTCTTTTGTTAAAAGTACACCAGTTTCTGACTGTACATCATGCTCTGTTCAGTAGCCGCCCTCCATGTATCTCAACAAAAAATAAAACTTGGGGTCTAACAAGTCATCTTCCACCCTGGGAGTAGCATCATCTTGGATCATAACCACCATCATTTAGATTACCATGTACTAAATAAACTAATCACAAATGAGAAACTAGTATGTGCAATATAGCACTACCCATTGGCCAGGGTGGGAGAATGCAACCTTAGTTCACAGGTCGGCAATCTGGGACAATGTTGAAAGTATGTGAATGTTGGAGACAATCGAGTTATATGATTTAGGTGCACGAGTAGGCCATTGAGCCCTTCAAGCCTCCTGCACCATTTGATAAGATCATGGCTGACCTGATTGCGACCTCAACTCCACTTTGCTGCTTGTCCCACCATAATCTTTGACTCCCTTGTCAATAATAACTAGCCTTGAATAAATTCAATGACCTAGCCTCCACTGCTCGAGAGAGAATTCCACAGACTAACGGCCGCCTGAGAGAGAAAAAAATTCCTCCTCACTGTCTTAAAAGAGAGACCTCTAATTAAACTATATCCTCCAATTCTATTCTCCCAGTATCAAATCTCCTTGGGATCTTTAATCTTCAATACGATTGCCCCTCACTCTTAACTCCCAACGGGCATAGGCCCAACGTGTTCAATTTTATCACACTATGATTACCTCAGTTAATGCTGGAGAAGTTGAAATCCCCCACTATCACTACCCTATTACTTTTATACTTCTGAAATTTGCCTACATATCTGCCCTTCTATTTCTCTCTGATTGTTAGGGGGCCTATAGAACACTTCCAGCAATGTGATTGCTCCTTTTTAATTTTTATGTTCTACCCATATGGCTTCATTTGAAGAGCCTAAAATGTTGTCCATCCTTACTGCTGTAATTGATTCACTGATCAAAATTGTAACACCCCCTCTTTTACCTCAACCCCAGTCTCGCCTGAAGATCCTGGAATATTGACCTCCCAATCCTACCGCTCTCTCAACCATGTCTCAGTGACAGCAATTACATCATACTCCCAGGTTTTAATTTCTGCCCTCAACTCATCTACCTTATTTGTCAGACTCCTTGCATTAAAATAAATACCATCCAATTTTGCCAAACTCCCTGTGACTTAACTGGCCTGTACCTCTATGTCTTCCTGTCTCACTTGCTGTCTCTTCTGATTTTGACTGAGGTCCTAATGGCCCAGAAAACTGAAGCCCTCCCTCCAGCAGCAGCATCTCTCCAGCCTGGACTAACCTCCTATTTCTATACTCATGAGCACCTGGCATCAAAATTAATCCGGAGATTACTACCTTCTGGGTCCTGCTTTTAATCTGCTTCCGAGCTCCCTAAATTCTGCTTGCAGGACCTCATCCCATTTTCTACCTATGTCGTTGGCACCAATGTGTACCACACTATCTGCCTGTTTGCCCTCCCCCTTCATCTCTCTTGAAATAAATGTTAACATTCCAACAAACACTTTGTTAATTGGAAATTTTCGTTTTAATGTTGTCTTTCTATTTTCATTGCAATAGACAAATCAGATTGCTTTGCAAGTATACATTTTTTTGACTTAGCAGTTTGTTGCATATTTGCAGTCAGTGTAATGAAAAAGATTTTACCAAAGAGGTAACCTAAGATGCTGTGGCTGCACATTTGTGGTGAGAGGCTGCATATTTGTGATGAGAGGGGCAAAAGTTAATTTTTTGATAATGGGTATGCAGGTGCAGAATACTCACTGATTTTATTTGTTGGTTTTATAGTCTGAGTCGGAAGTTAAAATTGATATAACACCTTAAACTAATGGCCAGGAAAGCCTGTTTTCCTTTGGTCTTGTCACCAGTTGTTGTTGTAACTGAAAGCAAAAGCATTGCACTGAAGGTAGTGCAGCCGAGGACCACCCGTTTGACAATGTCATCATGTCGAAGGCTTTGTGTAAAACTAGTTAATAATGCTATTATTCAATTATGTTGCATATGTACAGTGAGCTGACTTTTGGAACTTGAACTTACCATTTGGCACTTGTTCTTGGAGAAATTGTCATCCAATTTAAACATCAATCTAGTGTTGTATTGTACAAAGATCTGATTTTTGGTATAAAAGGTATTGTACACCTTTTGCCGAGACCACATTTCCATATAATAGCCAATGTTTGTCCTTCCTGTACTCTTCTCACCTATCTGTTTAGACAAGTGTAATTTTCAATAGCATTGAGAATTTTTAGTCCCTTGTCTATCTAAAGGACATTACTCCCTTGAATCCAAATTGATCTCAGAGAATTTATGTACGGAATGTGAATTTTAGATCATCTATTTATAAGTTTCTCAAAAACAGTCATACTGAAATTATTAATTAATATTTGAAACGCTGAACTGGTAAATGAGTGTTAATCATGTTGTTCTTTCCTATGATTTTTTTTTGGCAACTGAACAAAAATACTTTTGCTTTTTGAAATTATTTTAAGGTTGCCATCAATGGGCAATTTCAAATGATGTGAACTATTATATCTTTTAGGAAGGTGCTTCTGCTAGAAAGGCTCAAACTCCTGCTGTCCAGCCTGTTCCAAGGCCAGGTAAAAGATATTCAACATTTGTGTTTCGACGAGTGTGCGCTAAGGTGTTGTCATCACTGCTGGTTGATACCTTTTCCAGTCTGTTTCTCTTCATAGATGCTATTGATGTAAATGAGAATTTAAAATATAAGGTTTAAAGAATGTTTTGTGGTTATTAGAAAGAGAAAATAGCATGGTACCTGTACAAAATGCAAATAAACTGCATTCAGCGAAAACCACTTTGAATTTAATGACACAACAACAGGACATTGCAGCACTGAAATTTGAATTTAACAAATCAGCAATGACGATGCACTGCTGTTATATTCCCCCTTAGACTGCCATCAATGCTTCCAGTTCAACACACATTTAAATTAAAAAAGCAAACGTAAAATATTTAAAGAATGTAACTATTTGAGGACATTACTCCCTTGAATCCAAATTGATCTCAGAGAATTTATGTACGGAATGTGAATTTTTTCAGAAAAAAGCCTTTTGATTTATGTTTTTTCACCTTGATAATATAATCATCTAAAAAAAATGTTATCCTGTAGTACAGACAATATCTCATTTTGGGGTTCATCTAACCCTTGGCTTGCTGAGTGTTTCCAAAAAGATGCAAGGAGGAATGAAGCAGGTCCAATTTTAAGACGTTGTAGAGTTTTCCCAACACGACATTTGTTATGAATAGACTGCTTTCTGTCAATCTGTTTTACAGAAATGCCCTATGCAGGTTTGAAGAATACTGCAATAGCTGGATCGCCCACAGTTTTTACCTCAAGTTTAAAAAAAAAACTCCCATAAGCTGTATGGAGGCTAATTCTAATTTAGTAGATCTTGCCCCGTGAGACCAGTCCTACCAGTCATGATCAGAGGTCTCTCACAATACAACCATATTTAATTTTCATGTGGTGTGTGCATAAGATGAGAGGTCATGTGTTTCTCAACTCGAATCTACATGGTTTCTTAGCCTCAGCCATATCTTAGTGTAGATTTTTGGGAAATAATTTTAACGTATCAGAATACTTGTGTTAAAATCAGCAGAGTATATAGTACCTATATAGAAACTAGGAGCATGAGTAGGCCCTTCGAGCCTGCTCCACCATTCAATACTATCATGGCTGATACTCTATCTCTATGCCATATTTCTGCTTTCTTCCCATACCCCTTTGCGATTAAAATGTAAAGGTTTATCCATCTTTTTCTTAAGTACATTCAGTGACTTGGCCTTGTATAACTGCAGAAAAATATCCCTACTTCTGAACTCAAATCCTCTTGCGGTGAAGGCCAACATACCAGGAGAGGCAGTGGCGTAGTGGTATTGTCACTGGGCTAGTAATCCAGAGACTCAGGGTAATGTGGTGGGATCGCAGGCCGAATCCCACCATGGAATTAAAAGGTGACCATGATTGTCATAAAAACCTATCTGGTTCACTAATGTCCCTCTGAAGGAAATCTGCCATCCTTGCCCGGTCTGGCCTACATGTGACTCCAGATCCACACGGTTGACTCTTAACTGCCCCCACTGAAAGGGCCTAGCAAGCCACTCAGTTTAAGGGCAATTAGGGATGACCCAGCCAGAAATGTCCGCATCCCAAGAATGAATATTTAAAAAAATTGGCTTTCCTAATTGCTTGCCTCTCCACTTTCATTGACTGGTGTACAAGGACACCCAGATCTCTTTTTGCATCCACACTTTAGCCACGTTGTACTGCATCAGCTTTGTGTTTGCCATCTTGCCATAATCATCTCAAAGCCTCCTTGCATCCTCCTCAAAGTTCACAATTCCACCCAGTTTTGAGTCATACAAGGAGGTCACACTTTGTTTAATTTTCCTTTTCATTCTCCGCCTAATAATGATATTAGTAAAACTGATCTGACAAGCTCGTACTAATTATCATGAACCTTAAGATAGGTCAGTAAAAAGTTTAACAGCAACTCCACGCTCTTTTGATTGTGTTTTATTCAGGTTCTTGCAGGCGAATATTTGCTTGGTGAATTCATAATTTTAAATGCACTAAATCACAATTGAGAGTAAAAAAAAAAGGTTTGCTCATTATATACAAATGCAGTGGGCTGGAGTTTTATTTCCGAGGCAAGTTGCAAGAATCGGAAATTTCCCAGCTCAGCGCATCCACCGTTATTGCATATTAATGATCTGGACTTGTATATACAGGTCATACTTTGAGTTTCCAGATAGTGCAAAGAACAGAAATTAACCTTTCCGGGTGATTGTATTAGATATCAGAAGGACAGACTGATTAAATAAAGATTCAGGTGACAGATTATTTTGGGAGGAAGAATGAGCAGTGGCAATATAAACTAAATGGTACAATTTTAAAGGAGGCCTGAGGCCAACGTATAAAATTATTTGAAGGTGGCAGACCACATTGAGAAGGCTTTAAAAATGCAAATGAAGTCCTTGGTGCAGAACATCATGTTAATTATTTGAAAAGCACTGGTTTGGATTGGATTTGTTTATTGTTATGTGTACCGAGTTACAGTGAAAAGTATTGTTCTGCATACAGTTCAGACAGATTATTCCATACATGAGAAAGATACATAGGGCAAACATAAATACACAATGTAAATACATAGACACTCGCATTGGGTGAAGCATACAGGAGTATAGTACTACTCAGTAGAGAAGGTGTGTGACGAGATCAGATCAGTCCATAAGAGGGTCGTTTAGGCCTCCCCGAACAGACTCTGGAATGTGGCGAGTAGGGGCTTTTCACAGTAACTTCACTGAAGCCTACTTGTGACAATAAGCGATTGTTATATTTTATTAAGGAGTATGGTAACAGCGGGGAAGAAGCTGTTTTTGAATCTGTTGGTGCATGTTCTCAGACTTTTGTATCTCCTGCCCGATGGAAGAAGTTGGAAGACTGAATAAGCTGGGTCTTTGATTATGTTGCCCGCTTTCCCAAAGCAGCGGGAGGTGTAGACCGAGTCAATGGATGGGAGATGAGTTTGCATGATGGACTGGGCTGTGTTCCCGATTCTCTGTAGTTTCTTACGGTCTTGGGCTGTGCAGTTGCCATACCAGGCTGCGATGCAGTCAGATATGATGCTTTCTATGGCGCATCAGTAAAAGTTGGTAAGAGTCAATGTGGACATGTCGAATTTCCTTAGTTTCTTGAGGAAGTATAGGCGCTGTTGTGTTTTCTTGGTCGTAGCGTGTTACCACAGCTACAATTTAGGCAAGATATCACAGTCTTAAGAGTCTGTGGAACAGATTTACCAAAATAAAGGGAGTTCAGTTATGTGATAATTCTGGAGAAGATGGTTTTCTTTACAGTATAGAGGTTAAGGGGATATCAAATGGAGCTACTTAAAATCATGAATGGTTTTAATAAAGAAAATAGGACAAACTATTTCCAGAATGGTGGAAAGTCAGTAACCAGGAGGCACAGAGTTAAGGTGATAGTGAAAGAGCTAGAGGTAGCAAGAGGATTGCTTTTTTGCATGAGTTGTTGTGATCTAGAATACAATTCCTGAAAGGGTAATAGAAACAGATTGCATTGTAACTTTAAAAGGAAAATTGGATAAAAACTTGAATGAAAAAGATTTACAGGGTTCTGCGCTGAGATGATGAGTGGGTCTTTCTGGATGGACCGTTCAAATGTGATGTGCTGAATGGCCTCCTATGTACCATCATTCTGTGATGAGCATTTCCACCTTTGTACCTCTCTTCCTTGAAGACACTCTTAAAGCCTATCTTTTTTGATCCAAGTAGAATTGCGTCCTAATTGTGTCTCCGTGTCAAATTGTGTTTGATGGCTGTCCAGTGAAATGCCTCGGGATGTTTCACTACGTTAAATGTGCTACATGAATCAAGTTATTTAAATAAACAATTGAGCCATATATACAGACTTTTTACATAATGTTAAAAATTAGCTGTTCATTTTGGCACAATCCTTTTAAAATTTCAGTTAAGTCAATGCTGGAGTTGTCATGTGTACAGATTAACATGAAAAATCTTTTAGATTATATACTTCAATATATTAAATGCAAAATATTTTAGTAAAAGCTACCAAATGGTTTAGAAGGATGAATTTTATTTTCCTTATTCTTTATTGAGTCTTATCGTAGCTTTAGTTAGAATCGCTTTCAAGAATGCAGGATTGTCATGTTTTGCTTAGAAAGCCTGTAGAGAATCAGTGGACAACCAGGAATCTTAGCTGGGTAAAAAAGAGCGAACACTAAAATCCAACTGGATAAAAACCAGTCACAAATGGTATTATGCTGTTGAGACTTTTGTTCAGTTAGCTGAGACTCCACGCTAAAAAGCAACTGACAGGCTTGTAGTATTTTTGTCGAGAAAGATGAGAGGGATTGTTGTTTGAACAGGCCCTACCAACTGGAATGTAATTGATAACAACTTTTTTTTTGTTTAAAGTATTTTTATTAAGGTTTTGCCGAATTTTTCATGATAAAACAGTAGTTACAATAATAACAAAACAAACTAGAGTGAACATTAACATAGTGCAAAAAGAGAATATACAATAACAATTAAATAGACATTACCCCACGTGACTCAGTCTTCCCACACCATCCCAATGAAGCACTCACTCCCCCCGCCCCTACGGATTGCTGCTGCTGCTGACATTTTAATTTTCCCCAAGAAAGTTGACGAACGGCTGCCACCTCCGAGAGAACCATAGCGTAGACCCTCTTAAGGCAAACTTTATTTTCTCGAGGCTGAGAAACCCAGCCATGTCGTTAACCCAAGTCTCTACACTTGGGGGGCTTCGAGTCCCTCCACATTAATAAAATCCATCTCCGGGCTACTAGGGAGGCAAAGGCCAAGACGTCGGCCTCTTTCGCCCCCTGAACCCCTGGGTCTTCTGACACTCCAAAGATCGCTATCTCTGGACTTGGCACCACCTGTGTGTTAAGCACCTTGGACATTGCCCTCGCGAACCCTTGCCAGAACTCTCTAAGCTCCGGGCATGCCCTAAACATGTGGACATGGTTTGCAGGGCTGCCCTTGCACCTCATACAACTCTCTTCTACCTCAAAAAACTTGCTCATTCTCACTGCCGTCATGTGTACCCGGTGGACCACCTTAAATTGAATTAGACTGAGCCTGGTACATGATGAGGAGGAATTAACCCTGCCCAGGACCTCTGCCCACAGACCCGCTTCCAACTCCTCACCTAGCTCCTCCTCCACTTGCCCTTGAGCTCCTCCACCGGGGTTTCCTCCATTCCTGTAGTTCCTGGTAGATATCCGACACCTTCCCCTCCCCCACCCAGGTGCCGGAGACCATCCTGTCCTTATCCTCAGTGGCGGCAGCGTCGGAAAGGCCACTCCCTGTTTTTTCAGGAAGGCTCGTACTTGCAGCTATATAATTGTTAAAAACGTAACTGCTGCAGATATCATGTATGGATGGGGGTGGGGTGGGGGGGGTGGGAGAATCAGTTTTATTTTTGTTTAGTTGGTGTGAAATTATACCGCTGATATTTGGAGAAAACAAGCTAATCTTTGCTACATCCTGTAGTATTTCCTTTAGTTGGTTTCTGTTTATAACAAGTTAATTTAAGCTGTTAGTGTAATGTTAGTATAATGGTCCAAAAGGTTCGAGCTCATAGGACCCAAGTCAAGTTGGCTTGTCAATAGGAGGCAAAGGATTGCTTTTGTGATTGGAAGCCTGTGACCAGTGGTGTACCACAGGCATCGGTGCTGGGACCCTTTCTGTGTGTTATTTACATGACCGACTTGGATGTGCATGTAGAAGGTATGTTTAGTAAGTTTGAAGATGACATGAAAATTGGTGTTGTTGATAGTCAGGAGGATAATCTTAGACTGCAGACAGATAGTGATAAGCTGGTAAATTGGGCAGAGCAATGGCAGATGGAATTTAATCCTGATAAGTGTGAGGTGATGCATTTTGGGAGATCTGATGAGGGTAGGATATACATTATGAACGATAGGTCCCATGGGAGTATTAAGGAGCAAAGTGACCTTGGTGTACAAGTTCCCTGAAGGTAACAGCACAGGTAGATAGGATGGTGAAGAAGGCATATGGAATGCTGGTCTTCATTAGCTGGGGCAGTGCATTTCGGAGCAGGGAGGCCTTGGTACAACTTAATAAAGCAGTGGTTAGGCCACAGATGGAATACTGTGTGCAGTTCTGATTGCCACACCATCGGAAGGGTGTGATTGCACTGAGGGGGTGCAGAGGAGATTCACCAGCATGTTGCCTGGGATGGAAAGTTTCAGCTATGAGGAGAGCCTAGGCTGGGTTTGTTTTCCCTGGAGCAGAGGAGGTTGAGGGGGATCTGATAGAGGTATACAAAATTATGAGAGATATAGATAGGGTGGATCATCAGAATCTTTTCCCCATAGCATAGGTGTCTAAGACCAGAGGGCATAGGTTTAAAGTGAGGAGTAAGTGACTTAGAGGGGACCTGGGGAAACATTTTTTCACCCAGAGGGTGGTGGAAATATGGATCACACTGCCTGAGAGGGTGATGGAGGCAGATACTCTCGCAACATTTAAGAAGCATCTGGACAAGCACTTAAATCGTCACGGCATAGTGGAAACAGTTGAGGCTTCAGTGTTGTGGTTTGAGGCAAATTATGAAGATATCTTGGACAAGTCATACTATCAATGAAGAGATGTGAGTAAAATCTGAGAACCAAAGAACTCTACTGGTCAAATTAGGAGACAGTTGGAATTTCTTGGCCATGTAATAAAAAACATGATTTAGAAAGTCTGATGCTAATGGGAACGATCGATGATAAAAGAGATCAAGGTCGACAAAAAATGATCTTTCTAATGAGTCTCATAAACTGGATGAAACTACCACCAATAGAGGATCCACACTTCCAGAGCGAGATGAACAACATAGACTGCATACAGTGCAGAAGGAGGTCCATCGTACCTGCACCCACCGTTCAAAAGAACACCCAACCTAGGCCCAATCCCCCACCCTATCCCCGTAACCACACCGACCTTTGGACACTAAGGGGCAATTTAACATGGCCAATCCACCTAATCTGCAGATCCTTGGATTGTGGGAGGAAACGGGAGCACCCGGAGGAAACCCACGCAGACATTGGGAAAATGTGTAAACTTTACACAGTCCCCCGAGGTCGGGATCAAACCCAGGTCCCTGGTGTTGTGAGACAGCAGTGCTAAATGAAGATCCATGGTCACCATCGCCTTCTTAGCACATGGTTCCTGAAGAGAGAAGAGGGGACAAGAATGACGTGTTCACTTCTCTTAATTTATGCATTTCCTTTCACTTTATTCCACCATCGGTGGTTTGAGTTAAGCTGTCTAGGCAGCATATTCTGAGATTCCCTCCCTAAACCATTCACTCCCATTCTCTCTCGTTTTTTAAGTTCATCCTTAAAATCGCCTTTTTGACCAAGATTTTGGTTACCCCTCTGAAAAAGCTCTCCTTTGAGTTGGTGTCCCTTTTATTGATTATCCCTCTGAAGTAACCTGAAATATTTTACTTAATTAAAATAGCTGTATAAATGCAAGTTGTTGAACATGTTTGTGAGAAATCTGGAGTGTGTACTTTGACAGGCTAGCTTACCAATGAAAAGTCACAAATCATGCCTCAGACCACAAGATAAATACGGATGTGGAAGGCTCTTACATTTATCCATCCAGAAAGACCCCATAGTCACTCTCATCATGGCATCCAATTGATTCATAAATGATCCCAATGTTTTTACTTCCATTACTGGAACCTAATAAGAACATTCAAATGTTGATTGATTTGCGTAGTCCTTTTACACTAGTTCATATCGGTGCTTGCTTTTCTACACTCTTGTTTACGTTAAAGTCTTTTTTGTTTTGTATATTTTCCATTGCATTTGGAATCTTTTGTAGGTCTAAAAGATTGCCCTAAGGTTTTATGACATTTGCTCGACCCTCAGTGTTCCAGTGGATCAGACTCATAAACCGTGCCTTGAAATGTTCCAAGTCTTTTGTGTTGATGATTAGAACAGGACAGATCAAAGTGCAGTCTGGCCACAACATTATACAGTTTGAGCATGTCTTCCTTTGTCTTGTTGTTTGCTATTATAGCTGTGTAGTTCAGCATTATTTTTCTCTCCCAGCATAACTAATTAAGCAAGCTATATGAATGTTAGCCTATATCTCAAAGGGAGTTGCAATTAAGTAAGGAGGAAGTTGTGCCGCATATCACACCTCAGAAGGATATATTGATCTTGAGGAAGATGAGGTTCACCAGAATGTTACTAGAACTAAAAGCTTTACATTTTGAGGACAGGTTGCATAGACTTAATCTGTACTGAAGGGAATATAGATGTGATTTAATTGAGGCGTCGCTGTTGAATAATTGATTTGATAGCATTGGTAGATAGAAAAATTTTACTCTGGAAGGGGAGACGACAACGAGGAGGCGTAACTTAAAAATTTAAGCTAGACTATTCAGGGTGATGTCAAGAAGCATTTTTTTCCACACAAAGGGTTGAGGAAATTTAGAACTTTAACTCCAAAATAAAGCTTTTCATGCCAGATCAATTAAAAATTTTGAAACTGAGATTGGCAGATCTTTGTTACTACAGGTAGTAAGGGATATGGAACCAAGGCAGGTGAATGAATGTAGGGTATAGATCAGTGATCATTTAATTCCATGGCGGAACAGATTTGAGGAGCTGAATGAGCGACTGTTATCATGAGCAACGTCAGAGGAAGTCGCTTGGTATTTTTTTCCCAAATAGCTTGTCTGTGCTATATGACTTCTCATAATTAAACCACGTTTCTGAAGCACCATCGTGCAGAAGCATGGACTGCAGGTACACAATTTGAGTGCCCAATCTGCCAGGGCTTAAAAACATCAGTTAGATTTTAGATATGTTACTGCAATAGTTATTGGGAATTATAGTGTTCAAAAGACCTCATCTGAATGCTACGGTATACACACCACCTCAGCATATTAACAGCTAACATCCGGGATTGAAATTCACTTAATAGGGGTAAAAATAATAATTGGCTGCATATCTTATTTTATTAATTCATGATGTGTGTTCGAACACCATAGCCATCAGTGGTGAGTGAGGTTTTGGAATAATAATCATGGAAAAAAATTAACAAATACTTAGAGAGGTTTGAGTTAATTAATAAAAGCCAGCACAGATTTATAAAAGACAGAATTTTTGATGAAGGAACAGAGAAATTTGATCAAAGAAATGTGGTGGATGTTGTTGATATGTATTTTAAGAAAGCATTTGACAAAGTACTGCATAAGGTTGGTTAAAAAAATTGATGCTCATAAAATAGGAAGGCAAGTGTCAGCTTGGATACAAATATTGGCTTAAGGTCAGAGATCAGCGAGTTGTAATAAATGGTTGTTTTTCAGACTGGAGAATGATGAACACTGATGTCCCTCAAGGGTCCATGCTAGCGCCACTGCTTTTCTTGGTGCATATAATGTATATAAATAAATTGGATATTTGAATACAGAGAGAATACCAAACTTAGCGGTATGGCAAACAATAGGAACGATAATCTACTGCAACAGGACACAGCCTAGCAGAATGGGCAGACAGTGACAAATGGAATTTCATACAGAGGTTCAAGGTGATACAGTTGGTAAATGGGATAGGGAGAGGCAATACATACATAATGGTACAGTTCGAAAGGGTGCTCAGGGAGAAAGTGACTTGGAGGTTCATGTGTATAGATTTTGAAGGTGGGAGGATGTATTTAAAGAGTAGTTAGCAAAGCATGTGGCTTCATAAATGGATGTATTGAATGCAAAGGCAGGAATCTATACTGAAACATAAGATGTAAGGCACTTTACCCACTGAGTCTGCTCCATCATTCAACAAAACCATGACTGGTCCATTATGACCATCCTCAACTCCATTTTCCTGCCTTGTCCCCATAACCCCTGATTCCCTTACTGATTAAAAATCTGTCTATCTCAGTCTTGAACAAACTTGATGACACAGCCTCTACGGCACTCTGCAGTAAAGAATTCCACAGATTAACTACCCTCTGAGAGAACAGATTCCTCCTTATCTCTTTCTTAAATGGGTGACCCCTTACTCTGAGATTATGCTCTCTGATCCTAGACTGTCTCACAAGAGGAAACAACCTCTCCGCATCTATCCTGTCATTCCCCTTGAGAAACCTATATGTCTCAATAAGGTCATCTGAAATGAAAAATGAAATGAAATGAATATCGCTTATCGTCACAAGTAGGCTTCAAATGAAGTTACTGTGAAAAGCCCCAAGTCGCCATATTCCGGCGCCTGTTCGGGGAGGCTGGTACGGGAATCTGGTACCTCTCAATCTTCTAAGCTCCAATGAGTACAGGTCCAATGTACTCAACTTCCCCTCATTAGAAAAAAATCCCTCCATACCTGGGATCAACCTCCTGAACTCTTCTGGACTGCCTCCAATGCCAGTATATCTTTCCATAGATAAGGGACCAAAACTATTTACGATATTCCAGATGCAGCCTAACTAGTGCCGTATATAGATTTAGCAGTACTTCACTATTCATTCCAATTGAATCTGCCTTCTCGGCTGAACTTGTATGCTAGGTTTTTGTGATTTATGTACGAGGACCCCCCGCCCCCAATTTCTCTGTGCTGTAGCTTTCTGAAGTCTTTCTCCATTGAAGTGATTTTCAATTATTCACAGTGCATAGCGTCACATTTTTCTACATTATATTCCATCTGCCAGTTTTTGCCCACTCACCTAACCTGTCAATATCCCTCGAGATTCTTTGTGTCGTCCGCACCACTCGTCTCCCCACCTATTTCTGTGTCATCCGTAAACTTGGTAATAATACATTCATGTCCCTCATCATAGTTATTAATATAGATTGTCAAGAATTGTGGCCCCAGCACTGATTCCTGTGGTACTCCACTAGTTACAGATTGCTATCCTGAAAATACCCCTCTGGTCTCAACTCTCTCTCTTCTATTAGTGCTAAAATACTACCCCCAACACCATGGGCTCTTAGCTTATTAAGTAGCCTTTTGTGCAGTAACTTGTTGAATGCTTTTTGGATAGCCAAGTATATTACATCGCCTTGTTCCCCTTTATCTATTTTGCTAATTACCACTTCGATGAATTCTAATAAATTTGTCAGACATGATTTTCCCTCCATAAAGCCATGCTAACTCTGCTTGATTATATTATGTATTTCTAAATGCTCAGCTATTGCATCCTTTATAAAAGTCACCAGCATTTTCCCAGTGACAGCTGTTAAGCTAACTGGCCTAGAGTTATCTGTTTTTGTTGTGTGTCTTCCTTTTTGAGTAAGGTTGTTCGTTACATTTTTTTCAGTTTTTCTATCCTCTGGAACTTCTCCAGAATTTAAAGGTTCTTGGGAGATTACGACCAGCACGTTCACTATCTCTGTAGCTACTTCCTTGAATATCCGAGGATGCAACCCATCAGGGCCAGGGGACTTATTGGCCTTCAGCCCCACTAGTTCCCCTAGTACTTTTCTCCAGTGATAGTCATTGTATTTACTCTCTTCCCCCAAATCTCACCTTTTGCCCCTTGATTATTCAGTACTTTTGGAAAGTTATTCATGTCTTCCACCGTGAAGACTGATGCAAAGTATTTATTTAACTCTTCTGCCATTTCCTGGTTCCCCATTATTTGTTTCCCTGTCTCATTCTCTCAGGTGCCTATGTTCACTTCGTCTCTCTCTTCCTTTTTACATATTTAAAGAAACTCTTCCTGTTAATTTTTATATTACATCCTAGTTTACCCTCAGTTTATCTTCCCCGACTTCTGGTTGCGGCTATGCGGAGCTAAGCCGCACGATTCGGCAGCTCCCGCGAACACGGACTTTCGGGCTCGATAGAAGAGCCCCAACGGAACTTTTTTCACAGCCAACCCGTGGGGAAGAGAGGAGAGAGGTCCCCTACTAACTTGTATGGACCGGACCCGCAGTGAAACGGCCAAAAAAGTGGCATTGGAGCAGCGGGAGAAGGGAGGGAAAACGAGCAAAATGGCGGCGGCCGGGGACAAAGAGGAGATGCAGGAATTCATCAAGCGCTGCTTCGAGGAGCTGCGTAAGGAGATGGTGGCGCCTATGTTGGCAATAATTGAAGGACTGGGGGCAACCCAGAAAGCCCACGAGGTGAAGATCCAGGACAAAGTGAGTGAGAATGAGGACGAGCTCTTGGGCCTGGCGGTGAAAGTGGAGCGGCACGAGGCGCTACACAAGACGTGGGCGGGAAGACTCGGAAGACCTGGAGAACAGGTCGAGGAGGAATAATCTGAGGATCCTGGGTCTCCCAGAAGGAGTGGAGGGGGCTGACGCCGCGGCATACGCGGGCACAATGATCGTGGCGCTGATGGGCGCGGAGGCCCCCCCGAGATTGCTGGAGCTGGAAGGGGGGCACCGAGTGCTGACGAGGAAGCCCAAGGCAAATGAGCCGACAAGGGCGATGGTGGTGAGATTTCACCGGTTTACGGACAGAGAGAGGGTCCTGAAATGGGCCAAGAAGGAGCGGAGCAGCAAGTGGGACAACGCAGAGATCAGAATATACCCGGACTGGAGCACGGAGGTCGCTAAGCGGAGAGCGGGTTTCAACCGGGCCAAAGCGGTGCTGCATCGGAAAGGAGTGAAATTTGGAATGTTGCAGCCAGCGCGACTGTGGGTTACACATAATGGCCAACACCAATACTTCGAAACGCCCGAAGAGGCGTGGACCTTTATACTAACTGAAACGTTGGACTCTACTTGAGGGTTTGTGAGGGTGGGGGGTGTTTGAGGGTTGAAGTATGATGGTTGTTGTATATAGGGGGTCAATCACGCGCAGGGAATGTTATATGGGCTGGGGGAGAGAGAGAGACAAGGCCGCGACAGGAGCTGCGCCAGAGGGGGCGGGGCAGGCTTTTGAAAGCGCGGGGTTCTTTTCCCCCGCGCGGGAAGAAAGGCGGGAAGGGGAACGAAGGAACATATATTGATGGGGAGACTCCCACACGGTGGGGTCAAAGGGATGGAGGGGGAAGCCGGGGTCAGCAGGTGTCAGCTGACTTACGGGAGTGATATGGGGGGAGCAAAAAAGTTAGACAGGGATCTAGCAGAGGGGAGGAAGGGGGTGGGGCGGGGAAGGGTTGCTGCTGCACTGGCCGAAATGGACTGGGACACAGAAGAGGTGGTCGGGACGGTGGTCCCCCAGCTGCGGGACTGGAGGGTGAGGGAGACGCGGACACGGGACTGGCCCAGAAAAGGAGATGGCTAGTTGGCATGGGGGGGGGAGAGAGAGAGAGAGAGCCCCTCCAATCCGGCTGATAACCCCTCCAATCCGGCTGATGACGTGGAACGTGAGCTGCCTGAATGGGCCGGTGAAGAGGGCTCGAGTGTTCGCGCACTTGAAGGGACTGAAGGCAGACGTGGATATGCTCCAAGAGAGACACCTGACGGTGGCGGACCAGGTTAGGTTAAGAAGGGGATGGGTAGGACAGGTATTTCACTCGGGACTGGACGCGAAAAATAGAGGGGTGTCAATTCTGGTGGGAAATCATGTGTCATTTGAGGCCAAGACTATCGTAGTGGATAATGGAGGGAGATATGTGATGGTGAGTGGTAGGTTGCAAGGGACGTGGGTGGTGTTGGTAAATGTATACGCCCTGAACTGGGATGATGCTGGATTCATGAAGCGCATGTTGGGGTGCATTCCAGACCTGGAGGTAGGAGGACTGATAATGGGAGGGGACGTCAATACAGTGTTGGATCCAGCACTGGACCGCTCCTGATCAAGGACGGGAAAGAGGCTGGCGGCGGCCAAGGTGCTCAGGGGGTTTATGGATCAGATGGGGGGAGTGGACCCATGGAGGTTTGCAAGACCGCAGGCCAGGGAATTTTCTTTCTTTTCCCACGTGCACAAGGCCTACTCCCGGACAGATTTCTTTGTTCTGGGCAGGGCGCTCATCCCGAGGGTGGAGGGGACGGAGCATTGGGCCATAGCCGTTTCGGACCATGCCCCGCACTGGGTGGAAATGGGGCTGGGAGAGGAGAGGGACCAACGCCCACTGTGGCGGGTGGACGTGGGACTGCTGGCAGATGAGGTGGTGTGGGGGAAGGTGAGGGGGGGTAACGAAAGGTACTTGGAGGCCAACGACAACGGGGAGGTGCGAGTGGGGGTGGTATGGGAGGCGTTGAAGGCGGTGATCAGGGGAGAGCTAATCTCCATCAGGGCTCATAGGGAGAAGACAGAGGGCAGGGAAAGGGAGAAGTTAGTAGGGGAGATTTTGCGAGTGGACAGGAGATACGCAGAGGCCCCGGAGGAGAGATTACTTGGGGAAAGGCGACGGCTCCAGACGGAGTTTGACCTGTTGACCACGGGGAAGGCGGGGGCACAGTGGAGGAAGGCGCAGGGGGCGACCTATGAGTACGGGGAAAAGGTCAGTCGGATGCTGGCACACCAGCTCCGTAAGAGGACGGCAGCGAGGGAAATAGGGGGAATCAAAGATGGAAGGGGAGCCACGGTTCAGAGTGCAACGAAAATAAACAAGGTATTCAAGGCCTTCTATGAAGAGCTGTACAGATCCCAGCCCCCAGGGGGGGGGGGGGGAGGAAGACGCAATGAGACGATTCCTAGACCAACTGCGGTTCCCGAGGGTGGAGGAGCAAGAGGCGGCTGGTTTGGGGGCACCAATCGGGTTGGAGGAGCTGAGTAAGGGTCTGGGGAGTATGCAGGCGGGGAAGGCCCCGGGGCCGGACCGGTTCCCGGTGGAGTTCTATTGAAAGTATGTGGACCTACTGGCCCCGCTACTAGTGAGGACCTTTAACGAGGCAAGAGAGGAGGGGACCCTGCCATCGACCATGTCGAAGGCGACAATTTCCTTGATTCTGAAGCGAGACAAGGACCCACTGCAATGTGGATCGTACAGGCCGATTTCGCTCCTCAATGTGGACGCTAAGTTATTGGCAAAAGTGCTGGCCACGAGGATTGAGGACTGTGTCACGGGGGTGAGACATGAAGACCAGACGGGATTCGGAAAGGGCAGGCAATTAAACACTAACGTGCGGCGGCTCTTAAACGTGATAATGATGACGTCGGAGGAGATAGAGGCGGAGATAGTGGCAGCCATGGACGCGGAGAAGGCCTTTGACCGAGTAGAGTGGGAGTACCTCTGGGAGGTGTTGCGTAGGTTTGGGTTTGGGGGAGGGTTTATTAGCTGGGTTAAGCTCCTTTACAGTGCCCCGGTGGCGAGTGTGGTGACGAACCGGCGGAGGTCGGAGTACAATCGGCTGTACCGAGGAACGAGGCAGGGGTGTCCCCTGTCCCCCCTGTTGTTTGCATTGGCGATCGAACCCTTGGCCATAGCACTGAAGGAGTCTAATAAATGGAGGGGGGTGGTCCGCGGGGGAGAAGAGCATTGGGTGTCGCTATACGCGGATGATCTGCTGCTGTACGTGGCGGACCCAATGGAGGGGATGGTGGAGGTCACGCAGACTCTGAGGGAGTTTGGGGAGTTCTCAGGCTATAGCTCAATGTAGGGAAGAGTGAGCTTTTTGTATTACAGGCAGGGGACCAAGAAAGAGGGATAGGGGACCTACCACTGAGGAGGGCGACGGGGAGTTTTCGGTATCTGGGGATCCAGATAGCCAGGAGTTGGTGGGGCCCTACACAAATTGAATCTGATGAGGTTGGTGGACCAAATGGAGGTGGACTTCAAAAGATGGGACATGTTGCCGCTTTCGATGGCAGGTAGAGTGCAGTCGGTCAAAATGGTGGTCCTTCCGAGGTTTCTGTTTGTGTTTCAGTGCCTTCCCATCGTGATCACCAAGGGCTTTTTCAAGAGAGTAGGTAGGAGTATTATGGGGTTTGTGTGGGCGAATAAGACCCCAAGGGTAAGGAGAGGGTTCCTGGAACGCAGTAGGGACCAAGGAGGGCTGGCGCTGCCAAACCTAGGGAGCTACTACTGGGCAGCAAATGTGGCGATGATCCGCAAGTGGGTTATGGAGGGAGAGGGGGCGGCATGGAAGAGGATGGAGATGGCGTTCTGTAAAGGAACGAGCTTGGGGGCGTTGGTGACGGCACCGCTGCCGTTCTCGCCATCAAAGTATACTACGAGCCCGGTGGTGGCGGCAACGTTAAGGATCTGGGGCCAGTGGAGACGGCACAGGGGTGCAGTGGGAGCCTCGGTGTGGTCCCCGATCAGGGCTAACTACCGGCTTGTCCCGGGGAAGATGGACGGGGGGGTTCCAGGGCTGGCATCGGGCGGAGATTAGAAGAAGAATGGGGGACCTGTTCATTGACGGGACATTTGCGAGCCTAGGGGCACTGGAGGAGAAGTTCGAGTTACCCCCGGGAAATGCCTTTAGATATATGCAGGTGAGGGCTTTTGTGAGGCGACAGGTGAGGGAATTCCCGTTGCTTCCGGCACAAGAAGTTCAGGATAGGGTGATCTCGGGTGTATGGGTCGGGGAGGGCAAGGTGTCGGAAATAGACCAGGAGTTGAAAGAAGAGGGGGAAGCGCTAGCAGAAGAGTTGAAGGGTAAATGGGAGGAGGAGCTGGGGGAGGAGATCGAGGAAGGTCTGTGGGCTGATGCCCTAGGTAGGGTTATTTCCTCCTCCTCGTGTGCCAGGCTCAGCCTGATACAATTTAAGGTGGTCCACAGAGCGCACTTGACGGGGGCAAGGTTGAGTAGGTTCTTTGGGGTAGAGGACAGATGTGGAAGGTGTTCAGGGAGTCCGGCGAAACATGTCCACATGTTTTGGTCATGCCCGGCACTGGAGGGGTTCTGGAGAGGAGTGTCAGGAGCAATATCTCAGGTGCTGAAAGTCCGGGTCAAGCCAGGCTGGGGGCTAGCAATATTCGAAGTAGTCGATGAGCCGAGAGTGCAGGAGGCAAAAGAGGCCGGAATTCTGGCCTTTGCGTCCCTAGTAGCGAAGGATCTTGCTATTGTGGAAGGAGGCGAAGCCCCCTAGCCTGGAGGCCTGATAAACGACATGGCCGGGTTCATTAAGTTGGAGAGGATTCAGTTCGCCTTGAGAGGGTCTGCGCAGGGGTTCTACAGGCGGTGGCAACCGTTCCTAGACTACCTTGCGGAGCGTTAGAGGAAGGCCGGTCAGCAGCAGCAGCAACCCTGGCGGGAGGGGGGAGGGAGGGGGGAATGAGAGATTGTTTGAGGGGACGGATGAGCGGGAGATAACATGGAGGGTGGGGGAAAGTGGCACGTGCGGGCGAGAGCCAGTGTATAAAGCCATGTAAATATACCATTTTGCCATGTATATATCTTGCTCAGTGCGATTTTGTGTTATTTTGTTACGGGGGTGGGGGGGGTTATTTGTAAGGGGAAAAAATGGTGTTGTTAAAAAAATGTTAATAAATATACTTTTTTTTAAAAAAGGTTTATCTTCCTCCTCTTTATTATTTTTTGATCACCTTTTATTTGTTTTTGAAACTTTCTCAATCCTCTAGTTTGCTACTAATCTTGCCTGCATTGCATGTTTTTTTCCAGTTTAATGCTATCCTTAACTTCCTTGGTAAACCATGGTTGATTTATCCCCTTCCTCGGCTCATTCTTCCTCACTGGGGTATATCTTTGATGTGAGTCATGAACTATTTTCATAAACATTTGCCATTGCTGATCAACCACCCTTTCTACTAAACTCCTTTCCCAGTCCACTCAGCCAAATCTGCTCTCATTCCTTTGTAATTACCCTTATTTAAATTCAGCGCAGTTGTTTCTGACCCATGTTTCTCACTCTCAAACTGAATGCTAAATTCTTCCATGTTATGGTTACTATTTCCTACGGGATCTTTAACTCTGAGATTGTTTATTAAACCTGCCTCATTGCACATTACCTGATTCAAAACAGCCTGATCCCTGGTTGGATCCACAGCATATTGTTAGAGCGAACTATCCCAAATACACTCAATGAATTCTTCCTTGTGGCTACCTTTGCCAATTTAATTTTACAAATCCCCATGAGGATTAAAGTGACCCATGATTAATGTGCCACCTTTTTTTACATGCCCTCATTATCTCCTGATATATTCTTCATCCTACAGTATGGCTACTGTTAGAGGGCCTCGAGACTAATCACGCCACTGTCTTCTTTCCCTTGTTACTTTTTGCCTCCGCCCATATGGATTGTATATCTTGCGATTCAAAATCATTTCTTGCTGTCGTACTTATTCCATCCCATTCTCACAAAGTTACCCCATTGCCTTTTCCTTCCTGCCTGTCATTACGAAAAGACACACATCCTTGAATATTTAGTTCCCGGCTTTGATATTCTTGTAACTATGTGTCTGTAATGGCGGTAAGATCATAGTCATTAACATCAATTTGTGCCGTTAATTCATTATCTTTGTGCAGCATACTACTTGCATTAAAGTAAAGTGCCATTAATTTTGCTTTTTTACCATTCCCCCCCCCCCCCTTTCACTTTATTTGCAGTTTTTTTTAATGCACCTTGTCACTTGCACACTGAGCATTATTACCTAAATTGTTGCCTTACAATACTGCCATATCCTTTTGCATTGTAAGCCTACATATCCCCTCTCCAGAACCATCCTCCTCCCCCCATGTTGTTTAAAGCCCTCTCTACTTAAGTTATGCGGGTTGCAAGAGCACTGGTTCCAGCACAATTCAGATGCAGGCTGGCCAAACAGTACAGCCCTCACTTTCCCCAATACTGATGCCAGTGCCCCACAAACCAAAATCTGCTTCTCTCTCACCATTCTTTGAGCCACATCATCTCTCTAATTTTGTGTATCCTATGCCAATTTACACGCAGCTCAGGTAATAATCCAGAGATTATAACCTTGGAAGTTCTGTTGTTTAATTTAGTGCCCAGCTCCTCAAACTCTATGCAGAACCTCATTCTACCTATGTCGTTGGTACCTACCTGGACCATGACATAACGATCCACACCCTCCCACTGCAGATGTCCTGAGCCCTGGCAGTGGGTAGGCAAAGCAGCTGTCTGAATTCTGGCTCTTGCTGCAGAGAATAATGTAAATTCCCTTCACTTTATGGCCCATTAATACCACTACATTTTTATGTGCTGCCCCCCATTTGGATGACTTCCTGTACCACGGTGCCATGGCCAGTCAGCTCAACCACGCTGCAGCCCCACTCTCATGCAAACAAGCTGAGAGAACCTCAAACCTGCTGGACAATTGCAGAGGCTGATTCTCCTGCTCTCTGGGTCCCCTTCCTGGCCTCAGTTGCAGTCATTGTCCCTTTCCAATTTCCAAACTAGAAGACCGGATCCGAAGAGATGTGAACGCCTCCTGAAACAAAGCGTCCAGATAACTCTCCCTCTCTGATGTGTCACAGTATCCACAGCTCAACCTCTAGCTCAATGATTCAGCAGAAAGTCCCCAAGCCAGGAACACTTACTTGCAGCCATGTTTACCGTGTATTGCAATGTTATCCAGGAGCTCCAAACATCGTGCAGCCCTGACACATCACCTGTCCTGCCATTCTTTATAAAGCTCTGGTTCAACATGACTGGAATTTTACATCCAGTACTGGTCTCCACAATTTTGGAAGGAAGTAGACCCTTGAGAAGGTGCAGAGCAGGTTTACTAGAATGGTTGCAGGAATGAGGGAATTTAACTGCAGGGTGAGATTGGAGAAGCTGGGGTTGTTCTTGGAGCAAAGGAGATTGAGGGTAGATTTGTTAGAGGTGCACAAGATAATGGCAGGTGTAGGTAAGGCAGACAAAGAAAAGCTGTGTACCCATTAGCTTGTGGTACATGACCTAGGAAACAGAGATTTAAGATCTTGGGCCAGAAATGTGGGAGGATGTGAGAGAAACCTTTTTTTACGCAGTGTGTATTGAAGGCCTGCAACTCATTGCCTGTGCAATGGTGGAAGATGATCAATGATTTCAAGAGGAAATTGGATAGGCACTTGAGGGAGGTTTGAGGTTCTCTCAGCTTGTTTGCATGAGAGTGGGGCTGCAGGGTGGTTGAGCTGACTGGCCATGGCACCGTGGTACAGGAAGTCATCCAAATGGGGGGCAGCACATAAAAATGTAGTGGTATTAGTGGGCCATAAAGTGAAGGGAATTGACATTATTCTCTGCAGCAAGAGCCAGAATTCAGACAGCTGCTTTGCCTACCCACTGCCAGGGCTCAGGACATCTGCAGTGGGAGGGTGTGGATCGGTATGTCATGGTCCAGGTAGGTACCAACTAAATAGGTAGAATGAGGTTCTGCATAGAGTTTGAGGAGGGAAAAATACACTTGCATGGTAACGGGGATAGCATGGGGGAAGGGACCTGACTGGATTGCTCTGCAGAGAACCAACATGGACTCCAAGGGCTGAATGGTCTCCTGTACCATTATGTCTGTGTGACCACTTGTTGCTGGTGCTTGCACTAGAATGGAGACGCAAAGTATTTTGAAAGTGCTTTTGTTATAGTTCCCCTTTTAAATAATTCTGTCACTGACCAAAGTGAAAATTATTGTGAATGGATCACTAAGTTTTGCAGATGACCTCCAAGTGATGTATCTAACACTTAAATTATTATTGTGATGCATATATCACTAATGCAGAGCATGAAAGATAATTAGACCTTAATATTCCAGGGTTCTACTGCTTTGTTAAAGCTGAGTTAATAATTAATGAGTTACAGATGTGATATTCAATTGAAGTATCTGAGCAACGTCTGTTGAATGGTTGCTTCTGTTCAGGACTGCTTGAATGTAACAGTAACACACTGATAAGTAGCATGTTATAATCTGCAATCTCTTCCATTCATTAGTTTCTACACACTATATGATCTACAGTTAATTTGAATAGAAGTAGGGTTGGCAGAATGATCTCTTGGAGACATCATCGAAGAAATATATGCACACTCTGTTGCCATTTTGACCCCCTCACAGACCCTAAAGCATCTCTCTGAACTGTGCTTTTATTTTTCTTCCCCATTAATATTGCCTTTTAATTATAGTCCTATTCCAGGGAAGGAGCACAAAATTAAGGTGGACACTCCTGTGCAGTACAAAGAAACATAGAAGCATGAGGAGGCCATTCGGTCCTTCGAGCCTGCTCCGCCATTCATTATGATCGTGACTGAGTGTTGCACTTTGGGATGAGAGTTTGCCACAGGTGGGCATAAAATATCCCATGATGCCATTTCAAAGAAGAGCGGGGAGGTTCTACCTGGTGTCCTAGACAACATTATCCTTCAAGCAATTTATTACAAGCAGGTTATCTGGTCATTATGATATTGCTGTTTGTGGGTCTATGCTGTGTGCAAATTTGCGACTGCTTTCCTACCTTACAGCAGTTACTACTCTTCAATAAAAGTACTTAATGGCTGTAAACACTGCCCAAAAATGTTGACATTTTGCTTTCAATGCTCTCGATTGCAATTTGACATCATATATTTTATGGCATGTTGGCATCGCAGATGAGGCTTACATTTATTGCCCATCCCTAGTTACCTTTAGAAGGTGGTGGTGAGCTGCCTTCTTGAACTGCTGCAATTCCTGGTACACCCATAGTGCTGTTAGGGAGGGAATTCCAGGATTTGACTCAGGGACAGTGAAGGAACGGGGATATATTTTCAAGTCAGGTTGGAGGGGAACCTCCAGATGTTTCTAGCTGCTCTTATCCTCCTAGATGGTAGTAAGGGTCTAGAAGGTGCTGCCTGTGGAACCTTGGTGAGTTCCTGCAGTGAATCTTGCAGATGGTACACACTGTTGCCACTGTTCATCGGTGGTGGAGGGATTGAATGTTTGTAGAAGGCATAGCAATCAAGCAGGCTGCTTTGTCCTGGATGCTGCCAAGCTTCTTGAGGGTTGTTGGAGCTGCACTCATCCACGCAAGTGGAGAGTATTCCATCACACTCCTGACTTACACTGTATAGATGATGGGCAGGATTTGGGGGATCAGGAGGTGAGTTACTCGCCAGATGATTCCTAGCCTTTTACCTACTCTGGTAACCACAGCATTTATATGGCTAGTCCAGTTCAGTTTCTGGTTAGTCCCTGAGGTGTAGATACACCCGTAGCGCTGGTAGGGAGGAAATTCCAAGATTTTTTCCCACGATTGTGAAGGAACGGCGATATATTTCCAAGTCTGCGTGGTAAGTGACTTGGAGTGAGCTTCGAGAGTGTTGATGGAGCTGTACTCATTCAGGCAAGTGGAGAGCATTCCATTACAATCTTGACTTATGTCGTATAGGTGGTGGGCAGGCTTTGGGGAGTCAGGCTGTTGGTAATGGAATATTCAGCGGTGGTAATGCCATTGAGTGTCATGGGATGATGGGTGGATCCTCTCTTGTTGGAGATGATCATTGTCTGGCACTTGTGTGGCACAAATGTAACTTGCCACTTGTCAGCCCAAGCCTAGATATTGTCCAGGTCTTGCAGCATTTGGACATGGACTGCTTCATTATCTGAGGAGTCACGAGTGGTGCTGAACATTGTGCAGACACCTGCAAACATCCCCACTTCTGACCTTATGATGGAAGGGAGGTCATTGATGAAGCAGCTGAAGATGGTTGGGCCTAGGACACTACCACAAGGAAGTCGTGGCGAGATCTCTTGGAGCTGAGATGATTGATCTCCAACCACCACATCCATCTTCCTTTGTGCCAGGTATGATTCTAACCAGTGGAGAGTTTACCCCTGATTCCCATTGGCTCCAGTTTTGCTCGGGTTCCTTGAAACCATACTCGATCAAATGCTACCTTAATGCCAAAGGCCGTCACTCTCCTCTCACCTCTGGCATTCAGCTCTTTTTGTCAATGTTTGAACCAAGGCTGTAATGTGGCCAGGAGCAGAGTAACCTTGGCAGAACCCAAACTGAGCATCTGTGAGCAGATTATTGCTGAGTAAGTGCTGCTGGATAGTAGTGTTGATTACCCCTTCTATCACTTTGATGATGACTGAGAGTAGACTGATGGGGTGGTAATTGGCTGGATTGGATTTGACCTTGTGTGCAGGACACACCTGGGAAATGTTCCACATTGTCGGGTAGATCCCAGTGTTGTAGCTGTACTGGAACTAAAGCTTAGCTAGAGATGGGGCAAGTTCTGGAACACAAGTCGTCAGTACTATTGCAGGAAAATTGTCAGGGCCCATAGCCTTTGCAGTATCCAGTGCATTCAGCCATTTCTTGATGTCACATGGAGTGAATTAAATTGGCTGAAGACTGCTACCTGTGATGTTGGGGAGTTCCGGAGGAAGCCGAGATGGATCATCCACTCAGCAATTCTGACTGAAGATTGTTGCGGATGCTTCGTCTCGTTTTTTGTACAGATGTGCTGGGCTCCTCCATCATTGGAGATGGGGGTATTTGTGGCGCCTCTTCCTCCAGTGAGTTGTTGAATTGTCTACCACCATTCACGGCTGAATGTGACAGGGCTGCAGAGCTTAGAACTGATCCGTTGGTTATAGAGTTGCTTTGCTCTGTCCAATACTTTCTGCTTATGTTATTTGGCATGCAAGTAACCCTGTGTTGTAGCTTCACCAGGTTGTCACCTCATTTATTTTCGATATGACTGGTGTTGCTTCTGGCATACCCTTCTGCACTCTTAATTGAACCAGGGTTAGTCCCCTGGCTTTGTGGTAATGGTAGAGTGGGGGATATGCCAGACCGTGAGGTTACAGATTGATTCTACTGCTGCTGCTGATGGCCTCATGGATGCCCAGTTTTTAGTTGCTAGATCTGCTCAAAGTCTATCCCATTTAGCACTGTGGTCTGTTGTTGAAAACTCACCACTATTCTTAGAAATCCCCCTATACCAAAAAGGGCTGACATTCTAAATGGTGAACAGGGATTCTCACTCGCTGACTCCGATGCAGGCTTCAGTGGGTGCTATTCAGGTCAAACTATGTTTTCAAGTTATCCCCTGGTATAACCCATACCTTCACCGAAGATTTCATCTACTTACCACTTAGTAGCATCGATCCTGGGTCCCGCATTGCTAAGTAAGTAAAGTAGACTTTGGAATAACCACTGTTTCAGGTAAAAAAAAAATTATTATATTTTTTCTTTTCTTTTTAAAAGATGCAATCATGTTTTTTCAGAAAAGTAAAAAGATCTTGCTTCTGGATCCTTCTGGTTGGTTGAAGGGACCTTCAGGCCCAACTTGACAATCAATCTTCTTTTTAAATTCTAGTCTTCCTGAGATGTATTGGCTATTTTAGCTCGGCTGCTATGCCCTGTCCCTTTTCCATGGCCGAGCTGACTAATCTGACTCTGAGCTGCTTGTTCCTTCTCTGCTTCCCCGCCTCTCTCCGCCTGAGTTCTGGTTCTGGTAATTCCTGCTCTGGTCTCTAGGTTTATATTCTCTTTCTAACAGTTAAGTTTTTATGACTTTATTGTAAAGTAATTCTTATTTCACTTTGATTGTAAAAAGTATCTTTGATCTAAACATTTTAATACAACTAAATATTCATTTTGACATAACCTCAGGTCTCTGATTACATTGTTTCCTTTGTGATGTTCAAAGTTCCTTTGTGATATTCAAAAATGCTTTGGTTTCAAGAGGTGTGAATTTTGGTTTGGTTCCTGTCATTTCTTTAGTTTTATTTTCCAATTGTGTCCTCAGCTCATAATTTTGACTTTGATTTTGGCTTTGAATTATGTTTCTTGTAGACTGATAGTCTCCAGTTTTCTTTAATTTACCTGGTATTAGCAAAATATCACCTAGAATTGTCACCAAATTCAACTGAACCTCATCCTTTCCTTTCCAGCTGCTTACTAAGATAGTTACTTTCAATGTAGGTGTGAACCATTGTTTTTGGCTTCATTCAAAATCCTGTGTGTTTGCTATGCCTGCTTGATCAAGGATATCTGCATTTTACAATCCTGCTCTTTGCAGCTGCTGTTAACCCTTTGTGGGATCTTTCCCTGTATTCTCTCAAGTTTCTCTCAGACCAGATATTGCCAGACTTCCATGTTTCAAATGACACATCTTTCCATATTTTCAATAACACCCCGTCTTGACATTTGAATCATTACTATATCGTTTGGTCAATTATCCCCCCATCTAATTGTACTGACTAACATTTATCCCCAATCTTTCTCATTTGTATATACATGTTGAGATTTTAAATTGTACACCAAAATCAATTCGTAAATGTATCCATATCACAGTCTTTTTTTGCTCTTTCCTCAAGTCCAATTACCATGAACCATAGCTGCAGCCGCTCAGGAAGGTAACACAATACCTATATCCTTGTATTCCACTACCTCCAAAGCATTTTACTACTTTGGGGTAGCAGCACCGAAGTAGCTTCCTCATGTCCCTTGAAACAGCACACAACTCAGTTCACCAGTAACCAAAAAAGGTCTTTTGTCCATCACTGGCTGTTAAGTGTCCCAATTTTCTGTCATCCAAATTGCTTTCCGTTTCTCATCGGAATGGTAAATTATGATATCATGTACCACCCACTGATTCCCTTGCTTTATTAATTTAAAAGGTTCAATCGATCCTGTTTCTATCCCGGACTTCCCCACATTAATGTCTAACATCGTCCTGAACCATGTATGTCTGCCAGCCCCTGGTGTACATGAGAGAATATCTTTATGACAAATTTCCTTCAAATCCCTTTTGTCTGTTAATATTTCCCTTACAACATGAAAGTATATATTTTCCATTACAACATTTGCAATATAATATGCCCACAGTATTCGCAAAACCACATCGAACTATCACTTTTCCCCCCAAATAAATTCTCCCTATTGTTAAATACACAGTTTAAAAAAAATAAAAATAATTAAGTCTTATCTTAATACATTACTCATTACCTAACCACACAAAAAGACTGTTTGTCACAACTTTACATATTTGCAACTGTTATCACAATTTCAGTACTAAAAATAAAGTACAATATCGACACATCCCTTTGTGGCTTTGGGACTAATAGTCATTACATACTAAATATGGCGTGTAAACAACATCAATATTATTTGTGATGTTCTATGCAGTTAAATCAAGACAACACTCTAAACTACCACTATTCCCCCTCTACTAAAACATTCACACAGTTTAGAAATGCTGATCGAGTTCTCGAACGGCACACATACCCCCATTATCATAGCATAACAGTCCCTACCAATTTACATGACATTTCTTCCTTAATAATGTTTACAGCTCGTCAATGCAATATTGTTTGCTGCATTGGTAACAATTTTTCCACCGTGGCATCAAGCTAAAAAAATTCTTAAACTATTATCATTTATCATATTGGAGTTCCTCGTCAGACGCTGATGTCTGCCGAGACCCTTAATAACTCCATCGCGTAGTACATACCCCGTGGAAACCGCAGATCATCCATCAGCTGATGTCCAATTAGAGATGTCTGACCAAAGGTTTCTTTGCTCAGTAATAATTTGATATTTTGATTTGTTTCTAACCCGTAAAGTTTTCCTCCAGGTTCTGTCATTTAATTCCCTCAAATATGTAGCCAATTGTATCATTGTTTCCCCCCAATCCTGTCTAAAACATTCTTTTCTGGAGTGTTGTTCACTTCCTTCTTGTGAACTGGTTTGTCTGTTATTTATTTTTTCCATCTGAAAAATCAAATGAACAGGTCAAGGGTGGAGAGGACCCTATTCTTTAATTTGTACTTTCTATCTTTGTTTGAACACTCCAGAAGTGCCCCCTCCAGGACTTCTGGATTTCTTTTGCCACCATTTCTTTCCTTTTTCTTTTTGAACTGGTTTATTTTCCTTATCATTGATATACATCATACAATTAAGGCCTGTTAAGCCTCCTCCTTCTGTCATTGCACTCCTGAGTGAGATTCAAAGAATCTCAAACTCCTCCTCTTTTGCTCACTCAGTGATCCAATCTGATTGAAACCTCACCCTGATACATTCCTGATATTGCTACTGCATTTACTTTAATTACTTTATTTTGATTACGGCCGGATTTTTATGAAGGTAAGTTCCAAACATGACATTGTAACTTGATCATCTGTCCAATCAATGCTGCTAACGGGTTTTAATTCACTGTCTTCCCACCAATTGGGTCATGTGTTTTAATTGTGATACAATTTCTTTTGCTCCAGGCGCCATGCTTCTCTAAGTCAACTGTATGTTTACCCAGATTCTGAACAATCTTGTTTTTACATTTTACAGCTTCACTGATTATTTTTCCTGCAGTCTTAGTTGGTAGCTTCACCCAAATTTCCTCTGTGTTATCAATTGTTTTTAATATAAATTTTCATGCATCAATTCTTGTTAAATCTTTTCCTGCCATCAGATTCTCATTTCCTGATACTGCTAGTAATGCTCTTAATCTAACTTTTGATCCAATATCTTTATTCTCTAAAGCTCCTTCTTCAATGTATTTAACAATCTAAACATCATTATTTTTGCTAGTGACATTTGGTGATCGTCGGGCTCTAGGACCCTGCGGAGCTATGTAGTTTCAATTTCAACGCTCAGTTTCAAAGCCTGCAAGCAGCTGACTTCTGCCCAGTACAAACTCTTTATCTGTTTATTCTGAGACCAATTTAGCTCTGAACATACTGATTTACTACCTCATAATACTGATCACATTTCTACCTGCCATTTATAACTTCCAATTGTTGTGAGATTCGGCTTTGCAAAATACAACATTTAAAAAAAAATAGAAACACCAAAGGAAATTCACAACCCCTTATTAAACATACACACACTCATTCATCCACTCACATCTTGGATCTCTACTTTGTAGGGTTTCACAAATCCTTATTAAACACACACACACACACATTTATCCACTGAGATCTTGGACCTCTATTCTGTAGGGTTCTAGTTACTCTTAACAAAAATTGAGACCCCTCCGTGCTGATAAGTCTCACTGATGAAGGAGTTTTTTGCCTCTGTTAAACTTTTCCACTCTTGTTTCATTGCTTCAACTCTCTTGACCATGTTTCAGAGCAAGAGGATTATTCTAATTGCCATTTTTCAGAATTCTAAGTTCTGTTCCTGGTTGTCCCTTTCAGTTGCACTCTGAAATTAAGGATAAGTACCCTTTCTGGGCCCTATCCAAGGCTAACTAAGGCACTATGTTCCTGTTTTAGTTAAGGGTCGATTGGTTATTGGTCTCTAAAGATTCTAGGCGTCCCCATTTCTCTAGGATGTCTCCTCACAATCTGCCTTACTCTAAGGATGATTTATTTTTTGGCCTATTTTTACCAGTAATGGATGCAAGATATTTAGTGCTGTCACCAAGATGTCTTGCAAACCTTTTCTCAGGGTCAGCATCTTCTATTCTGCTGATTTCACACCCAACCTGAGTTTTATGCCCCTTCGATCCACAGAATATCCTTACAAAGTCAATCTCACATGACTTTCCAGACTAAACTCGGCAGGTAAAGTCTGACTCACACACAGACCAGAAACTTCTAATATTCTAGCCTTTGTGCCGGTTAGAAACTTCTAATATTCCAACCGTTTCTTGGGAACTAGAAACTTCTAATATTCTAGCCCCCATTCTGCCCAGCTAGAAACTTCGAATATTCAAGCCTCGCTTTACCTGGAAACTTCTCATATTCCAGGTCTCCACGCTGGGTGCCATGGAGAAAGCAAAACAACAGGCTGGGCGTAATTAACACAGTGTTAACACGATGGGTGCCATGTAGAAAATAAAGCAACCCACTAGGTGTAATTAACAGGGTTTTAATTAAACGTTGGGTGCCATGTTGTTGAAAACTCACCACTATTCTTAGAAGTCCCCCTATACCAAAAAGGGCCGACATTCTAAATGGTGAGCAGGGATTCTCAATCCCTGCCTCCGAATGCAGGCTTCAGTGGGTGCTATTCAGGTCAAACTATGTTTCCAAGTTATCCCCCGGTATAACCCATACCTTCACCGAAGGTTTCATCTACTTACCACTAAGTAGCATCGATCCTGGGTCCCGCATTGCTAAGTAAGTAAAGTAGACTTTGGAATAACCACTATTTGAGGTTAAATTAAGTTATTTTATTATTATATATTTTCTTTTCTTTTTAAAAGATGCAATCACTGTTTTTACAGAAAAGTAAAAAGATCTTGCTTCTGGATCCTTCTGGTTGGTTGAAGGGACCTTCAGGCCCAACTTGACAATCAATCTTTTTAAATTCTAGTCTTCCTTAGATGTATTAGCTATTTTAGCTCGGCTGCTATGCCCTGTCTCTTTTCCATGGCCGAGCTGACTGGAATCTGACTCTGAGCTGCCTGTTCCTTCTCTGCTTCTCTGCCTCTCCCCCTCTGAGTTCTGGTTCTGGTAATTCCTGCTCTGGTCTCTGGGTTTATATTCTCTTTCTAACAGTTAAGTTTTTGTGACTTTATTGTAAAGTAACTCTTATTTCACTTTGTAAAAAGTATCTTTGATCTAAACATTCTAATACAACTAAATATTCATTTTGACATAACCTCACCTCTCAGGTCTCTGATTACATTGTTTCCTTTGTGATGTTCAAAGTTCCTTTGTGATATTCAAAAATGCTTTGGTTTCAAGAGGTGTGAATTTTGGTTTGGTTCCTGTCATTTCTTTAGTTTCATTTTCCAATTGTGTCCTCAGCTCATAATTGTGACTTTGATTTTGGCTTTGAATTATGTTTCTCGTAGACTGATAGTCTCCAGTTTTCTTTAATTTACCTGGTATTAGCAAAATATCACCTAGAATTGTCACCAAATTCAACTGAACCTCATCCTTTCCTTTCCAGCTGCTGACTAAAATAGTTACTTTCAATGAAGGTGTGAACCATTGTTTTTGGCTTCATTCAAAATCCTGTGTGTTTGCTATGCCTGCTTGACCAAGGATATCTGCATTTTATAATCCTGCTCTTTGCAGCTGCTGTTAACCCTTTGTGGGAGCTTTCCCTGTATCCTCTCCTGTTTCTCTCAGACCAGATATTGCCAGACTTCCATGTTTCAAATGACGCATCTGTCCATATTTTCAATAACAGGTCGTGCTACATGACATTTACAATGGCCACCATTAGACTTTTTTAAATTCCCGATGCTTTATTGAGTTTAAATTCCACCACATGCCATGGTGTGATTCGAACCTGGGTCCCAGAGGATTACTCTGGGTCTCTGGATTACTAGTCCAGCGACAATACCACTGCGCCGCTATCTCCACTGATATCGGGATCAAAAATTGAAGCTGTAGCTTCAAGTTAGTCAGATATTTACTGATCAAAGACAAACGACTTGAAAGCTTCAAAAGTACCAACAAAACATGAAATCAATCCCTTTGAAAATGCTGTGAGCTCAATATTTTAGACATCCTTGTCTCATGCCAGAGGTGACTTCATGCAGAGATTGGATTCTCATCCATTTGGGATACACAGTGAAGAACTTGCAATCTGCCATTGCGCTCAGTGTGCCAACATGCTGCATCATTGACTGCATCCAACGATCTGCAATTTTTTCTCTCAAACTCCTTTTGCAAGGAGATTTTTTATTGGCATTATAGATATTTCCTTTCCTAACACATTTCGAGAGCTTCAGTTTACTTGCAACATTTTACAACTAGTATAATCATTAGTTCAGAGTTAACTGTTAAAGTGATACAGGAATAAAAATGTGCCAAACCAGGCAAATTTAATTATCAAAATAAATCACCCATGTGATACCCAGTATGAGAATCCCAATTTATGTATTCTGCTAAATCAGTGATGGTCTTCCGCTAAAAGAATTCTGCTCAAATTTCATTTTGCAATTTGAGCATTGAAGACTAATGTCACCGAGTGATCTGCATTTGAACATATTTTACATTTTCAATTTCCTCTCTATTTTAATTAGTTGCAGCCATAAAACCTTCTCTAGTTAACTTATTTCAATCAGTTACAATTATAGAGAACACAATAATGGTAAAGCAGCATATATTGTCCATCCCTGGGTCTATTTTTAAAAATTGTATGCCAAGTTGCTGTAAAGGTTCTTTCAAGTCAGCCACATGATCTGGGAGTGGAGCTACATTTTGGTCACAGCAGCTTGAGGTCAATGATGTTGCTGATGATCAGCATTTTATCTCTGCTCTTACAATTTACTGTCATGGGATTTGAACCCATGTGAGTGCCCAGTGTTATCACACTCCATGTCCATATCCTGGTGTGTTCTGTAAAATAGAGGCAAAGTTTTTTTGACTAAATGATCTTTCTAGTATCAGGGAAGAATAATAGTGCAATTAATCAATAGAATTATCTGAACATCCCTTTGTTTCTGAGACACCTTATTTTAGTATGGCTCATGCAGTTGGCATTCAGGAAATTGTAGAATCAAAATTAAATTTTATTTGGTAGAATATAAATCCTGATCTAAGAAAATGTATTTACTGATATTCTTAAAGTTTGTAAATAATAAAGAAAGTCTTGGAGCTAAGCAAACTGCACTATTGGACCATTAAAGGCTTCCTTGGTCAGCAAGGTGCAAAGTCCTAGTTTTGAAGACTAAGTTGAAAGATGTGGATTCTTCCCAGTGGCTAACAGACATAAATCCTTGCTTTGCCAACTTGCATTGCAGCATAACATTTTGAAGTGCAAAACTTGTCTAAAGTTAAGAACAAATTTTGACGTCGCTACTTGTGCTCACATCAGTGGAAGTTTATTGTGGTTGAAAAGGTGATCATGCTTAGTTTCTTAACAGCTTCAATATTTGCTAACTTTATTAAAATGACAGAATATTTGGAATAGATCATTTGGTCAATGGTGTTGGATGTAGCTGATACCAATGCAGAATATTATGGCAAGTGTTTAGGAGGGAACAAAACAAATGGTAGCCATGTACATGTGTCCCCAAATTCAAAGGAAGGCCATGTTGTAAGAAAGAATCAAAGTAACTGTTCACGCATGAAACCAAATAAGGCAAGAGCATTTTTAAAATATAATTTAAAAGTATATAATGCACCGATTAAAAGCATAAAATCAATTAAAAACACACAGGCTGCTATCAAGTCAACTAAGAAAACCACTACTAACAGTGGAGAAAACATTTTCAGCTACACAATGCGTCAAAGGAGTCTGTATTGGGCTGCTGAAAAATGGTCAAGAGCAGGTCTAAAAAGACTTTGAATGTGGCAATGATATTTATTGCGTAAGCAAGTTGTTACTTTTGTAGATTATGCGTAATTGGCCTCATTAAATATCACTGATAATAAAACGGTCAACAAAATGGATGACCGTATTGTTTTAGAATAAGGAGCTTTAAAATACATTGGACACCCAAGCCAGGTGACTTCCCCTGATTCTCTTTTAAGGAGCTGAGACATAAGCTATGCAAACCCATTCTTTGTTGCCTGTATCTTTAATAAAATGCTGGAATTGAGGACTTTCACCACACATTGCTGGAATGCTAACTTAGTGCCATTCTCGCCCGAGTCATATGCACCCTGTGTACCACCTTGAATTGTATCAGACTCATCCTCGCACAGAGGAAGTCGCATTTACCCTACGTAGCACCTCACTCCACACGCCCCAATTTATCTTCCCTCCCAGCTCCCCCTCCCATTTTTCCTTATTCTTCACCACCTGCTCACCCCCCCCCCTGTTCCCCCAGCCATCGATATATGTCTCTGATCCTGCCCTCCCCTTCCACATCCAGGAGCAGCAACCGCGCCAGTAGAGCATACTTTGGCAGCTTGGGAAACTCTTTCCAGATCTTCTGTGCAATGTTCCTTACCTGTAAATATCTAAACTCACTTCCTCTCGGGAGCTCTACCCTCTCCTTCAGTTCCTCTATACTAGCAAACTTCTCTTCCAGGTACAGATCCTTCACCCTCACCACTTCCTAGACATACCGTCTGTTACCCCCGGCTCAAATCTGTGGTTTTCACACAACGGCATTAACACCGATATCTGTTCGATTCTAAAATACCTCCTCAGCTGATTCCACATCTTCACTGTGGATTGCAGAACTGGGCTCTCCATATATCTCTTGGCGCCAGTAGCAACGGCGCCGTCACCATAACCCTCAGACTGGGCCCCTACTGGACTCTTCCTCCACTCTAACCCATTCTGCCCCCTCTCCTTCCCAGCACCGCCTCACCTTCTTCACATTCGCTGCCCAATAAGAATGTAATAAGTTTGGCAATGACAACCACCTCCCTTCTGCCGCTGTAACAGGGCCCTCTTTACCCGTGGCACTTACCCCACCCAGATCAACTCTGAAATAATTGTTTCCAACCTATGACATTCTTTGTTAAGTGTTTATCAGAGTGTTGATTCCTGATATGTAACTGGACAGATTCCAACTTTCGCATTGATTTGGACAAGTTAACGGAAAAATCTTGTACCGTGTCTATAATAGTGTAGGATAATGTCTAGGTAGAGCTGAGTTTTTTTTAATCATGGGTAGAGTTCACTTTTTGAGCACTTAAAAATCCAAAGACCTTGAGTTACAAAATCCTTTTGGCCATTATTTTAGTACCTATCTTAATTTAGAAATATCTTTAACAGAATTAACTTTCTTGATTAAAAGTCTAATATTTGACAAATGTACTTTAATGCCAGTCAACCATGTTAATCGATCAAGATTTTCCAGATTTAAATTTTCCTTCACTAATATAGACTTGAATATGAAACTTGGTTGGGAGAACTGATAAGCTACCACTGTAGGTTTGATATGACGTACATTTTGCAGAGCCCTTGTAATATACATCTGAGTTTAGAGTTGATTTGCCATTAGCTATTACAACAGTAAACATGCAGTGGAATAATTTGCCATTTGTAATGCAATGTGCAAAATTCGAAATAAAGATGAATTTAAAATTCCTCTCTTTGAAAGCAACAAATTCGAAAATCAAATCTAATTTTCCAAAGATAAAGCACTGGAATCTATTAGTGACCTTTTCTTACTGTAGCAGACTCTGATTGTGTGTAGTCCCAGTCTTCCTTTTGCCCCCACTGCGACCATTCAACAACACAAATTGACTTGACAAAGTCGGCGTATCTATGATTGGGAATCATTTGTTGTTATTGACTGACATTTACGCACTGAAAACTCAAGAATACCAGTACTTGTATTGTATTTAACAGATTTACAACTATTCCCACATAGTACAGCTAGAGATGGAGAATATGTTAAGCTATAATGTATAGTATAATCGACTACATCTGCTCTACTAATTATGAAACAATTTTGGAAGCCTGATTTTAATGTTGGTAGTTCTGTAGAAGCAAAGGCATATCCCCAAATAACTGATAATAATTCTCCAATGTAGTTAGCGTCAAAGGACAAAGCCATTGTATGAAATGTTTCTCGACCTTGGGGTTACCAATTTTAATTTGCTTTCTTTATACATTACATTTGAGACATGATTTGGAAAATATGTTACAGCATAACTAAGTACTTGTAATACAGCACATTCGGCAAAAGAAGCAGGAAACAATTTCATCTCCGAGAGAAAGGTGCAGTTATTAACAACAGATTTCCACAATTTAAGACCTAAAAATTTTATGATCTATAAACAAACTAGAAAACAAACTAGAGCCATGCTGACTGATATTTTGAACATTTTTCTTTGATTAGTTAAGAGCAGCAATGTTCCAAAACACTGTAACCATGCAGCCTGATGTTGAGCTAGTGGGGTCTTCCAGTTTTGATAAATGGTCAATTTGGCAGTTAAAAAAGACCATACATAATAATCTGACGATAACTCTGAAATCCAGTTTAAATTGTTGATAGTTGCTGAAGTTAGAGAGAAAGAAGGAAGAAATTTGCTTACAGTCTCAAGGCTGACCCCATAATCTCCTTTCCAGTTCCAGCTTAAGACCTTATATTGACGCATTCATTCAATTTGGTACTCTTTTGAGAAAAAATCATTAACTAATTTCTCAGTTTTACCATCTGAGACAAGAATAACACAGTTCTAGCACCATGATTGAGCTCTAACGGACCATCATTCACAGTGACTGATATTGCTTGTGTGTGCAGTGTCGATGCCCAAAGCAAGGTTAATTCCAATAATTGTTTAATAACGTAGTAAATTGTACTATATTAGAGCTTAATATATTCTCCATCTCCAACTGTACTGTGTGGGAATAGTTGTATTGTAGCATTGTGGTTCAGGGGTTCAATCACGGGATTAATTTTCACATATTACACCTGTGAACAGTTGTGCCATTTATTGTTCAGAATCTATTTCATGAATCCTTTCTCAATATTTTAAATGCTAGTTCTTTGACCTACATAACCACACAACTTCTTTTCAGCCATAAAACCTCTACATATGACATGAATGGACCTCATAATCAATATCATTAAGTGAGATTAAAAGAGAACCACTCAGTTATTGTATGGTAGTGCAGTTTTAATGTTCTCACTGATCTTCACTACTATTCTGATAGATACATTTGTTAGACTGAACTTAGAAATGGTGAGTAGAAAGAAGTACAATAGTGTTTCACTTTACCTTCTACAACATAACACTTGTTAAAAGATGTTAGTTCTATTGTTAACAAAATAAGAATATTATTTAAGCAGATGTTGGAATACCAGACCCCAATGTATGTTGGGAAACTGGACAAGAAACCCCAACAATTCTGCAATTTATAAACTGTGAGGAAGGAACACTTCATCCCCAGGAGAAATTCCACTGGCAAATAGAAATTTAAAAAAATATTCAAATGAGCTTTATTCTTAACACAGGACCAACTATATTAACATCACAGAAATAGCTTACAATTAACAGTTACACAATTCTTAATAAAAGGAAACACTAACGTCTAACTTATGCCTTCTCCAATTAAGCAAATCCCTTCACAGGTCAAAAGCCACTTGTAAATAAAGTTAGCAAACACAGAGATACTTGTCCTCTGTGTGTGGAGATTTGCATTCAACAAAGGAGAGACCCTTTCAGGCACAAGCTGCAAGTTTGTCTGTCGTTGGCAGAATACAAGCTAAACTACCTGCTGCAGACCTGACTTCTCTCATTAATTACATCATCGTTATTCCACTAACTGAATTATGACCATCTTATAAAGATTAAACACAACCGCTCAAGAAACCTCTAAACCTCCAAGAACCTTATTTCTATAAACAAACGTCCATTAGCCCTATATAGATAAACAATTAAATGGTTATAATCAATGATTATTCATTCTTTTATGACATCTTAATTGCATCTTTTGCATACACACTGCCTGCCTGTATGTTAAACCAGGATTTATAAAAATATTACTGCAACAGATAAATAATACAACATACATAACAATTTCCTACATTCGTCACACAGTATTACTTTAAAAAGTGCTGTCAAGTAGTAGTGAAAAATGTGATGAACAAAGTATTCCTGCTAATAGTTTCAGACTCTGCTTGTGCTTATAAAAACTACAAAGAAATGAATATTTTCCGCTGCGATCTGCTTGATTATTTGAGATCAGAATGTGCAAATCAAAGGCTCAAACTCTCAAAAGTTTTGGATGGAGCCTTATGGGGGAGGGAATCATGTCGGGAGAAGAAGCGGGGTCTAAAATTCATTGTAGTTGAAACTGTGATTGGATCAGTTGTAATGCGTGTTGGAATATTCTTTCTCTTGCACTTATCCACATATTGTGTCAGAATGTCCTTTTTTTAATCCGTGTTTTTCTTCACCAACAGTTTCACAGGCAAGGCCACCACCAAATCAAAAGAAGGGTAAGAACCATTATTCAGCACATAACTTTTCTTTTAACTATTAGATTCTAGGCAAATACACACTTCTGAAGCCATAAAATACGATAATATTGTTTCACTAAATATTCTTATCAAAACAATCGGTGTTGTGGCATTTAATATAAAATACTCGGCAGAGATGTTTGCATTGGGGCAGCACGGTAGCCTTGTGGATAGCACAATTGCTTCACAGCTCCAGGGTCCCAGGTTCGATTCCGGCTTGGGTCACTGTCTGTGTGGAGTCTGCACATCCTCCCCGTGTGTGCGTGGGTTTCCTCCGGGTGCTCCGGTTTCCTCCCACAGTCCAAAGATGTGCAGGTTAGGTGGATTGGCCATGATAAATTGCCCTTAGTGTTGGCTGGGGTTACTGGGTATGGTGATAGGGTGGCGGTGTTGACCTTGGGTGGGGTGCTCTTTCCAAGAGCCGGTGCAGACTTGATGGGCCGAATGGCCTCCTTCTGCACTGTAAATTCTATGATGATTTATAAACTGCATAAATCAGGATTGGATTAATGATGGCATTTCTTGTGATCTAAAGAGGAAACTATTTTTAGCCCAAGACTTTTTTGGCGAATCGAAAACGTCAAAGAACTGTCTCTTGCTTCTAGGTTCTCGGACTCCTATCATTATTATTCCAGCAGCTACCACTTCTTTAATTACCATGCTGAATGCAAAAGATCTCTTGCAGGACTTAAAGTAAGTAGTTGAATACATTTTATGTCTCAGAAAATGCTTCATGCTGGTTTTTAAATAAAGGGTGGAAGTTTTGGAGAATTGATTGCCAAGACTATAAATAGCAAACATTTTCTGTTATCAATACACTGCACTGAAATTGAGCCATGAAAAGTTTCTTAAGTCCTGTAAACTCTAACCTGTAAAAGCTAAAAGAGCTATTAATTTTTGGAAGCTACAGTTTCCATACTAGTTGCATATCTTTTCCTTGTTTAACTTTGTAATAAGCAAAGCATTTTCTACATATTTGCATAAAATCAAAATACTGTGAATGCTGGAAATCTGAAATAAAAACAGAAAATGCTGAATAAGCTCAGCAGGTATGGCAATGTCCGTGGTGAGAGAAACTGATTTAATGTTTCGGATGTAAATGATCCTTCTACAGAACTGAATCAAGGTATAAGTAGATAGAATTATATTGTTTTAATGGGGTCGGAGGAGGTTGGGCAGAATAGAAGACTAGGGATAGGTTGGGGCAAAGGAGATGAGGACAAACCTGTCCTGGACCTAAAACAAAGGAGTGTTAATGGTGCCATTAAGGGATGAATGAAGAGTGCTAATGGTGGCAAAAGGAGAGATAGCAGAATGTGTTAACTGCACAGTCAGGGAGAGGGGTGGGGTTGTATTGGGGCAGGCCAGGAAGCTGTAAAGCAACAGACAACCAACTACAGAAGGGTTAAGATGGAGTGGGAAGTTTACTGTCTAAAGTTGTTACTCAATATTGAGTCCAGAAGGATGAGAATCAGAAGATGAGGCATTGTTCTTCGAGTTCTACCCACCTCCGTCCCCTTTACAACTGTATACATCGGTATACTTCTACCTTCAATTCTTTAGAAGGATCATTCAGGTCTGAAACGTTAACTCTGTTTCTCTTCACAGATGCTGCCAGACTTGCTGAGTTTACCCAGTATTTACTGTTATTCTATATATTTATGCTGGTTTTCTCACTGTTCAAATAAGTCAGACCATTGCCTCGCTTGTACTGCGATAGGAATTTTGGGTTGCCGACATCCTAGCCATTGGCAGCTTTGTTTTGTAATTAGAAAGTAAAAGATGAAATGAGGTCCGTCAGCTAGATTTGTTCTTCCTTGGGAGCTGAGATACCTCTATATGGAGCCCTGAAACTTCAAACAGGTTGTAATCCTGTAGCATATTTTTAGGTCACAGACTGTTGTTGCTGGAGATTGTAAATAATTTCACACAGGCGATAACTAGATGCCATTCCTATAAAGGAATGGAATTAAGCAAAGACGAGATAAACCCGATGCTTATGGATCACCCAACGAGTTACTTTTAGACAATGCATGGTGCACTGCTCCCTTAACAGAATGCAATAAATGTGCCAGGCATAATCATCTGCTTTCTGATATTTTGTAGCATACCCTTGTGGCTACATACTCTCTGTTCCTCACTTTTTAATGTCAGTACTAGCATTCATTCAAATCCGTTCAGTCCATTTGTAGGCTAATTTCTTCTCATTTTAAAAAGTTTAATTATGCAAATGTAAAAAAAAAGGTTGCGATTTTCCTGTACAAATTGCAGGCGGTTTCCTGTGGAGACTAATTTAAATGTGGTCATGTGCTTCAAAAGAAATAGCATGACATATGGTTGCTATTTATTATGAGTGGAGGTTACCTTACCTTATGGGAGTATATCTGTGAAAAATGTCAATCAAGTAAAAGACCTGCTTGTCATATTGACTTGTGGACACATTTACAGAATCCACATGATCTCTGCTGAATATGCACATAGTGAACTAACATAATTTTAAAGCAATTCAGCCATAAATTATCAATAAAAATTTAAGGTGCAAGTTCAGATTAACACAATTACCTATGATTCTAGTTAGTTCATATTTTGGGCAAAGCTTTGAATATATTGTAATCTTAAGTAAATCTAATGTTGGATGAAATTATTTAAGAATATACTTAAACCAGGAAAGGGGCTGTTTGTAATTTTCAGTTACAAACAAATTGTATGTTGAAGTTATTTCCCTGAAATTGATCTTCTGCGTAGCAGAAAAACGTGATATCCTTGTCATAATGTAAAATGGGAATGTATTGCAGGCAAGTTTCTAAATCACCTTTGAGCGTGTAGTTGAGGGCCAAAAACAAAATTGCCACTTTAGAGAAAACAAAGAAAATGAACCCTTGAAAAACCAATATGACCAGGAAAATGGGCACGATGGCACAGTTGTTAATACCACTGCCTTACAGCAAACTGAAGGACAAATGAAAAGAAGTACTTTTTTCTTTCTTTATAAATTTAGAGTACCCAATTCATTTTTTCCAATTAAGGGGCAATTTAGCGATTTCAATCCACCTATCCTGCACATCTTTGGGCTGTGGGGGCGAAACCCACGCAAACACGGGGAGAATGTGCAAACTCCACACGGACAGTGACCCAGAGCTGGGATCGAACTTGGGACCTCGGCGCCGTGAGACTGCAGTGCTACCACTGCGCCACCGTGCTGCCCCTGAAAAGAAATACTTAATTACCGCTTAAATAAAATGATAGAACTGTCAAGATTGTCAAGGTATTTTTATCTGAGTGAAAATGTTCATTTTAAAATGGCACTTAAGATTTTGACCGCTTGTATTCTAATTAAGGGGCAATTTAGCGAGGCCAATCCACCTCTCCTGAACATCTTTGGGTTGAGGGGGTGAGACCCACACAGACACGGGGAGAATGTGCAAACTCCACACGGACAGTGACCCGGGGCCGGGATCGAACCTGGATCCTCGACGCCATGAGGCAGCAATGCTCACCACTGCGTCACCATGCCGCCCTTATATTTAAACTTAATTATTAGGGAATCATTTATACTATCAGCTAACATGAGACATGAAAGGAAGTTGGGTAGTCAGAGCTGGGCTTGGGGTTTGAGAAAACAGGTACTAAGCACGATCGATGAGTTGAGCTGGAGGAAGGCAGGAAGGCTGTACGCGAATCTAGAGAGGCTGATTCAGGTTTACAGTAGGAGAGGCCCTGTTGAGAGGTGGGAGGAGAGTTCCTGATTAAGTTCACAAATTGACTGCCATGCTTTGGTGACCTTGATTTGGAGGCTGGGCACCTCCAATTCAATGGAGCACAACATATCCTGTCTTTGAGGCCAGAGGTCAGTTGGTCCTATATCGTCCTATTCTCCTATGCTTGTTGTGAGGGGTTGGAGGTGGCTGAGTGGGTTGAGTTATTCTCCCTGGTTAAGGCCTAGGATGTGGACTGCCTGGGCATCGGAGAGATGGCATAGTGAAAGTGATGGTGTGTCGTGTTTTGATCCCTAGGATCCTTGAGAGATCCTGAAGAGTGATCGTTGATCCTGCTTTATTCCTTGCCTTCTGGTGCAATGTGGAATATGTCTTTATCCTGTTGTTTACCCTGCGGTTCTTCGATAATCCTGAACCTTACTCCCTGTTGATCATGTTGTTCATTATTTGTTGCTGTCTTTTTCCCTGCAGGGGAGTGTGAAATTTGCGCGTGATGGCCTGTGTTGTTACTTATCGTGTTAGAGCAAAATCATATTGAGTCAATTATCGGAAGTGTGATTTGTGCACAGTTTTTCTCTTTCTCGTTACTGTGTCTTATAATCCTTGTGGTTGGGGGAGGGAAGTGTTTTTTTTATCCCCCATCTTATTTATGAAGAAGGTGAGTGGAGCCGGGGCAGGTTGAAGGGTGGGTTGATAGGATTAGCTTAGTCCTCACTGAGATTGAGGATAGCCCCCCATTTCGAGCTCATCCATTTCAGGGTTTCTTTAAACATTCTTTTGGAATTGTATTTAATGTTATTTGAATTTAAGAATCCGTGCCTTTATCCTTCGATGGCCTGGGCGGATTTTGTATCCATGAGAAGACTTGGTTCCTTCTGACTCTTCCGTGAGGTTGAGTGACTCCTCCGTGAGGTTCAGTTCATCTTTTCCTCCGCTTGGGTATCTCTCTTTACTCCTCCCTTGAGCTATGAGAACGTGGTGATTAGTTTTGCCGCATGCTGAGATGGGACTGATAATTGTCGTTGGTTGGAAGGAGGTTTCTCTAGGTATCTTTTCTCCGACGATGGTTGCTTTGAGCTAGGTTGGGCGTCGCTTCCTTTAGGATTTTTCCTCCTCCTTTTTGTCCGGGTGAAAATTGTGTTGGTTCTTATCCTGATCTGGCCAGTTGTTTGGGGTGGGTGGGGGATTCAGATTGTGTTGGGAAGGAGGGAATTGGCCCTCCTTCCCAAGGCGTCCAGTTGTTGGGTGCCTTGACAGTTCTTCCCTGGCTGGGACTGGAATAATTATTCCCTTTCTATTAATATGTTTGGGGATGGTGCGTTACCCTGGATGCGGTTGGAAAGATACTGGTTTGGCGGGGGTGTAGGTTATTGGGGTGTGGTAGGTCCTGGGGCTATAGTTTCTTGTATGTCGGTTGATGCTGGGCTAGGCCAGGCTCAATGCTGTGGCTATTATCCTGTTGCCCTTAGGGACACAGGAAGTCCATCTTTGAAGGTGTTTGGGAGGGGCATCCTGAGAAGCTGGGTTTTGCTTGTCTGGTGTATGGGGGCCTTTTGTTTTTGTCAGTGTGGGTATGACAAATCAGTTCTTGGCTCCTACATGGATGCTGATAAGTCTGATATCTGGAAAGGGGAGGCTGTGATGGTTTGTTGGTGCTGTTGGCCCTGCTGGAGTTGAGGGGAATGTATGTTAGTGCACGCCCGATCATGAAAGAGTATGTTTATCCTGATTTCTTGTCATGATAGCAGGCTTGTGCCACATGGAAGGGTGTGCACCATTTTGTCATGTCTTCATGATCTCATTCTGTTTCTCTCTCGGTCTCTGGTGGGGTTATCTAGTTTGGTCTGATGATTGAATTGAACTAGTTGTGATGTATGTTAAGCTGTTTTGTTTCTCTATGCTTATGGTGGTGTATTATTTTGTAACTTTGTTGTGTTATTCTCTAAAATGTACAATGTACTTAGTTTTTAAAAAAGTAAAAGGAGCTTGTAGCTCTTTCTGCCGCTCAGTAAGCTCCTAAAGTAGTGGGCTATTTTTGTATATTTAACAAAAGCTTTAAATTTATTTGATATGAATACCTAACTGTCCTAAATACAGTTCAATTGACAACTTAGTAATTGCAGTTCAGTAAAGAACAGTCCCAGATTTGTTTGTAATTCATGTGTTGTATGAGCTCATTTCAACTGGGGTTGATAATTAACTGTAGTACACGTGAGATAAGGAGAATGCAATCTGTATTCCTGACCCTAATTGTATTCAATAATTCTGTGAGCATTTGTTGAGTTTGGGCTCAATGCTCTTCATTGTTGGATAGCCCTCAGATTACTGTGTGAAGGATTGCCAGTCAACCAAGGTGCCAAAAGGTTGTTAATGCCCATGCTTACAGCAATAATTAATGCCTTCGGTGCAGAGGAGGGAATCTAGAAATAGAGGAAAAACTTCAGCAGCAAAAAAAATCATATATAAGAATCTTCATTAGTGTCACAAGTAGGCTTACATTAACACAGAAATGAAGTTACTGTGAAAAACCCCTAGTCGCCACACTCCGGTGCCTGTTCAGATACACTGAGGGAGAATTTAGAATGTCCAAATTATCTAATAACATGTCTTTCGGGACTTGTGGGAGGAAACCTGAGCACCGAGAGGAAATCCACATCGACACGGGGAGAACGTGCAGACACCGCACAGACAGTGACCCAAGCCGGGAATCGAACCCGGGTCCCTGGTACTGTGAAGCAACAGTGCTAACCATTGCTACCATTGTGTATTCCGTTAAACACTTTATATCAGCATGCCTGTGTGGCAAGGTGCACGATATTCACTCAGTCCTTCAGAATGTATACATTTCATATCCTGTGAATGCAAGTATTTTCTGTAAATATTTATGTTGAATGCTTTGAAATGAAATTATGTGGGATGGGAAATTCTGGAACATTTTTATTTCTATAACGCAGTTAGAAATACGATTAACATATAAAAAAGCAGATATAGTTGCCAACTGTAAAGTACAGCACTCGCCAAATTTTTAATTAAATCAGATGAATTCTGGAAAGCTGTTTGTTTCCCTTTCTAATATGGACTGTAACTGAAACATGCAGTAAGATTGTTTAAATGGGCTGAAAATGAGATAAGTGAGATTTAGGGAAAAAAATGGTACATCACGTGTAATGTGTGCAATTTGCAGATGATGGGCAGATTTTTACAGTCAATTTGTGAGTCACATAGCACTACATATGATGAAAGAGAATCAGTGCAATATTAAAGAGGATGTACAACATTGAAGGGAGCCATGCGCAATGTAATTTTTGTTAACAATGCAAAAATGTATTTGCTCATCAGTTACTACCCTAAATTTTGATTTTAAAACATAATCTGAATTATTCATAATTGTAAGTGGTTCACATTACTGTTAGTTTTTGACTGATAAACACATTTTAAATCTAATATTTATGGAAACTTCAGTAAAGAACAAAAGTAATCTCCTGTTGGAGGTTATATTATGGGGCCAGTTATTCAAAGTAGCGAAAACCTGGCTTTTAAAGTGAGCAACCTGTTCATAATTAGGAAGTGTTGGAGATTTAAGTTGAAAATTGTTATCTGCAGCATTTGGGAAAATCCTGTTACTTTTTTTTCTGTTGGCGATGCGCCCTTTTCTTACCAGCTTGCCAACTTTTTCGATTTGATTACACTCAATCTTCCAAGTAAATTCCTCACTCAGTTAGCTACCAGGAATTGTGAAATGAAATTTTGTACATTTAACGTGTGTAGGCATAAATATGTTTCCGCAATGCTGGCCTATCTTTAGCTTTGTAGTATGGAATATGTTGTTGGGATTTTAGTTTGTATACTTAGATTTTGTGGACTCAACGTTTGAATTAAAATTCATGTTCCTATAAGTCAATAACTATTTCTAAAGTTGGACCTCCCCACCCCACCACGACAATCCTTCCAATCTTGCTGTCAATTCCCTCCCTCATCCCCACCTTTCTCCCCACCTGTGTCAAGTAATGCTGACTGTAAAAAATAGTTTAGACTGGAAAATAGCACCATTATTAGCCATTTCCTTTATAAATGCAAATTGTTTAAGTTCTTTATTTTTATATCATGTCTTTCATACCACAGACTGCTCCAAAACGCTATACAGGCAAGGAAGCACTTTTTAAGAAGCCTAGATGCTGTTGGAAACATGGTAGCCAGTTTCTACACAGCAAAGTTCCAAACCAGGAATGAGTTAATGATCAGACAGTCTTCTTACTTCATGATATTGGTTGAGGAATTAGTATTGGTCAGAACATTGAGGAGATCTCTGATGCTCCGCTTCAATTAGTACAGTGGGGTCTTTTAGGTCCACTTGAGGCAGCACCTAGCACATTGGTTTAAAGTCTCACCCAATAGGTAGCATTTCTGATAGTGTAACAGTCCCTCGGTTCTACGCAGAAATGTAATCTTAATTCCTGTAGATGCTGGTGTTGGACTGGGGTGGGCACAGTAAGAAGTCTTATTGTGCCCATCTCAACCTGGTGTTGTAAGATTTCTTACTGTACTTAATTCCTGGAGTGGGTGTTATGAATGTTGAAATTAATGAGACTTGCAATATTTTAACGTATCCCTTAACTTGAAATAAAATAGTTATGAAAAGGGGGGAATGGGAAATTCCTGATAGACACCTCAGTTTGGAGAAATGTCTATGTGATCTCAGGTTGTCATGGCAAGAGATACTCCAATCGAAACCAGTTGAGGTGTTGAGCAGCTGTTTTAACACCTTACACAGCATCTCACAGAACAAAGAAATGCTACTGCTGAAATTCAAAGAGGAAAGGCTACTGCTGTGGAAAAGCAGGAACAACTGTATGCTAACGGTGAAGCAGGAAAATTTTACAGCTTCTGTTTCTGTTCAAAAGAAAGAGGGCAGAACAGATGGGGCTCTTGAAGATTTAGGGAACAGGGAACCGTCGAGTTGTTGATGGTGATTGAATCCAGAAAACTGAGGAAAAACAATTGTTGAATATGACTGGAGGTTTTGACGTTGCCGACTGGGGAAGGGTAAACATCTGCTGGAGAACTGGGAGTAACTTTGAGACTGTACCTTTAATGCTACATATCTGCCAGAAGAATGACGCAAAGTAAAAGGTTTTCAGAAGGCAGATTTCAGTTGAGCTAGTTGTGAACAAAAAATATTTATTTTCCGTTGGTTTGATTTATTTGTTGCCTGTTAATGATTTATATTGATTTTAGTTTTTTTGTCACAGTAAAAGTCTTAAAAAGTGAAATCTTGCCCTTTGATTATATCCTTTTGTGCTTTGGGAAATTTGTCTCTTAAAATCATTATTAATCTCCATGGGAATTGTAACATGCTAAGAATCCTTCCTATTTATTTTCTTTGTTCCCATTTTTCTTTTCTTACGTTATTTTTGGTCCATGGACCCATAATTAAAATGCGCCTTTAGGCAGGAAACTCCAGCTGAAGCAACCTGCTTGTCAGGACGTTCTATTCCTAGGTTTTGTATTTTGGAGAGGAGAAAGAGACTCCTTGGCGCTGAGTGAATCTTACAAACCAGCTTTCGAGGAAGTCAGTTCGATTGGTTGGTTGGCAACCTGTAGGTTGGCCAGTGGCAGTATTCAATCACTGACGCCAGTCAGTGATTGGTTCCTGCATGATGCTTTCTGAGAGAGCTTGGCAGAAGTAATGAGAGCAGAAGGAGAAGGAATAGTCTCTCGCTATCTTGCTGAAAAAAATGCTTTATTGTTCTGAAACCAGTGAGTGCCTGGCAGATTTTTGCTTTAAGCTTGAAATGATTGTGAATCTGCAGAAAAAGTACTCAACCTTACTTGAAGCCTATAGGGCATCCAAAGGAAGAGCTGTGTTTTCTCCCTCTCTCTACTACTGCGTGTCCACTGTCTCCATGAGTCTGCAATGAAGATCATTCCAAGCTGAAGGAAAAGAAAGTACCCAACTGAAGGCCTAGCCTTCAAAAAGACATTAACTAGAAGCCATCCTAGTCCATCAAAGATCCTTTTATTTTATTAATATTTTCTTTATCTCTCAATCTCACTTTCCCCCCCTGTTGTTTGTCAATGTGTGGAAAGAGGGTCAGGGGGGACTTGTAGGAAAGGGTACATTTTTCTGTCAGTTTAATTATAATACTATACATAAATAAAAGGTTACTTGTGTTAAAGTTACAATCCTGATGACTACAGTTTATTGGGCTCAGCCAAGGTCCTCCGGTATTTTAAAATAACATCTAACCTCACTTGTGTTGCAACGCGAGGTCAAGTGGGACTGGACTTGACTGTGCACTAGCCCAGGGTGTTGTGACACATATTGCTTGAACCTACAACCATCTGGCTCGAGTAAGGCTAGCATTTTTAAGAGGAACCTTCTCAAAAGATAACAAAGCCTAAATTAGCTAGTTCAGCAATCCTGACATCGTTGTTGGTATTATGCTCTTGCCAACTAATTCGTGATCTATATGCTTTGGAGTTCCAAATAACAACTGGCTCACATGGAATATTTGGCGAACTCGATACTAGTCTGTTTCCCAGGATATCTCTGCTCTTGGATAAAGACATAAACTAGTCCAATAGAATTTTGGAACTTATAGATCTGGCTGTATTGAAGAGAGACTTTGGAGTTTTAAGCACATAGGGTATTAAACTCGTACAAGTTAAAGATGAAGCAGCAAATCGGCTGCTGTGTAACATTTGCACTTCATTTCAGAAAGATTATTAAACCATAGAGAATCTAAATTCACCAGGGTAACACTAGAAAATGAGATATTGGAAACAAATTCTCGTGCTGGTTACCTGGATTATTTGTACTGGAGCAAAGGAGGCACAATAAAAAAACAGAAACTTTTTTAAGGTTACACTGAATAGGAAAATCAATTTAAAATGCCAGGAATTTTGTCAGATGTTCTGTCACTATATTTGATGGAAACCCATTTTACCCACTTGAGTAATATTTCCACCAACATTATGTTGACAGCATAAACCCTGAGGAAATACCTGGTGTTACGAGAATGGGTTGAGAAGTGAGAAGAAAATATGAAATGTTTTGCCACAGGGTAGTTGAAGCAGGCACCAATGCATCTTTGAGTGCATTTGAAGCAAAGGGAGGTACAAGACTATGAGGAAGGACAGAGCTTGGGATTAGTTTTGGATTGCTCCAACATTGAATGAATGCTCTCTATAGTTGTCCCACAAAATTAAGAGTGAAAACATTGTATAATATGGTATTATGTTTTGTTTTGATTTGATTTATTGTTACATGTACCGAAGTACAGTGAAAAATATTTTTCTGCGGCCGAGGGAACGTACACAGTACGTACATAGTAGACAAAAAGAATAATCAACAGAGAACGTTGACAAATGGTACATCAACACGCAGCAATTGGTTACAGTGCGGAACAAGGGACCAAAACAAATGTTTTGGCTTAATCTAAGGCAGGGGAAGTTTGTGCTTATTCTGCTCAGGAGTGATAACCTCTTGAGCTTAAATTGCCAGAGTTTCTTTCAAAGTAGCAACTTTAATTGTGTTTTCAACAAGCATTGCTTCTTGGTCACCAAGCTAGTAGAATTTGTAATTTGGCCTGTAGTGTCCCCGGTGATTTGAAAACCCAGGTAATTGAAACTTAATGTTTTTTTCTTTGTCAATTTGCAAGATTCCTAAATTTATGAGGAAAATAATTAGCTTCAGTGACATTGCTTTTTTACCATTCTTGAAAGCTCCATTCACTAAGGTATTTCTCGTTCATCCTTGCTGACTTGTCGCTGCTTGGAGATATTAACATGCGTTGGTTGTGTTTTTCACTGCCTCTTCTGCTTTAAAAAAAATTGTATTCAAAGTGAGGTCCTATCTTAAACTTGATCGACCAAAGTGGTTGCACATAGGCTCAAATTTCTTAACTGGCAGAGCTAATAGATAATTTTCACTTGCTCCTGGTTAAAGATGGCATACTCTGCTTATATGGTGAATGTAGAAACACCATGTCTACAGTAAGTAATCTGGTATTTACTATGAGAAGAATGATCATACTGTAACTTTTTTAATAAAGATTTATTTTGCATCTATATAAGTTGGGATATGGAAACTTTTCTTCAACAGTTTCAAGTAAAAGTAGCGTATTGTAAAAGAAAAAACTTCCTCTTGGGAGGTGCTGCAACATAAATGAGTGAGAATAGACAAGGGTCTAGGCTAGGAATAGATTTTTAGAAAATGGAAATGGATTGGGAGATGAGGGCAAGAGCTACCCAACATGTATGTCATAATCAGATTTTGATATAATAAATGTTGTTGATAGATTGGGGTGCCACAGCTTAGATTGTAGAGTACTAGTGGGAAGGGAATACTTGGAGCTTTAGCAGATATCTATCCGAGCATTGCTCAAAAAAAGTGAAATGCTGTCAAAGCTTTTTGTTTTACATTCTTCAAGACATTGTTCAAGAACACCAAATCTCAAAGGGAACAATTTATACTCCATGAGAAAATGTTGATACCAGGCAAGTAGACTGTGATTGGTAGAGGGGCTGCCATGAAGAAGGTGCCAGGGAACAGTTAACTTCCAATCATTTATTTAAATTCAAATCAGGCAGGGCAACTGTGATCGTCAAAGCATTACCAAGGGGAATGAGCCAAGGAAAGGCTATCCCCCAAGTTTTGAGCGTGAGGTCAGGTGTAATGCCTTGGTCTGGTATGTCTCTTGTGTGGCCCATGAATTGGATTCAATTTGAATTGTTTTTTGGAGCAGACAAGGAGCTGGATTAGGGGTTTGCCCCTGTCCACACTCTGAGCTCTGGGTTTGTAACTCTGATAAAGTAATAAAATAATTTTTAAAAATAGTGCAATGCGTGCACATGCTCTTACTGTTTGCAAAAGACCGGGCTCTGTATGTGAATATTTGTATCTGCTAGCAATGGTAAGTGAATCACTCTGTTTCTCAAGTGTTTATCTGAAATTGGTTGTCAGTGTAATTCTTAGCACAGTTAGGGTTGTTTTGCAAATGTTGCCCAATCGCGCCGAGATATCTATTCCATCCTTGCTTTTGTTTGCTTATGTCCTGGTCTCTTTCTACATTTTTCTTTTACCACAGACTTGAAAATGCTGTTCTTTGGTTTGTACATTAGGCGTCCTTTAAGCATTGTCACCAGGTGATGAGAGAACTAATTATTGCAAAACAAATGCTTACCTAACCAGGACAAAACCTGGGCTCTCCGCAATCGAAATCTTAATTTTTGATCTGATCCCTCTTCTTTGCAAGGGACCTATTTTTCTGTGAATGAATTGAAGACTGGGGATAGAGGAAAATAGGTGTATCCCAGCCATTCATAGAAAGGAATCAGCTGTAATTAAACTGACAGAGATGTTGCAGTTGGCAGCAACATAACACTTGCATTGACCTTGAAGAAAGCTGCCCACAAAGACCTAAGGACTCCATGACATAGATTTCACCTTTCATGGTGTTAACTTAATTCTTAATATTTAAAGCAAATCTCTAGTGTCAAATATCAATCACATAATCAAGTCGGCTGAGCAGCCAATTCCATTGAAGAATTCGTACTGACAATAAACCAGGAAGTAACAAACACATTTTCTAAATTTTTAAAATAATTTTAAAACTTCTTTGTGGCAGAGCTTTATAAGCGTTAGTCCAGAGCCCATTCGATCATAAAATTACAACTCTTGAGAGGCCACAGAGTCCATTGAGCAGTCGGATATGTACAAAGCAATGGTCATGTAATTAACTATTGGCCAATAAACTGGCTCCAAAACTTTTTTATTGATTGCATAATTAAGCCGCAACACTTGGTATTAGGTAATAGCCGTGTGTAACAAACATTTATATAGTTACGTTTGAGAATATGTACATTTATATGTGAGATGTTAACAATATATATTGAAGAACAGTGAATTCTTGACACTGCTTGGAAGTGCAACCTTCATAACCAGCCAACCGGTACTAATTGTTTTATGTATTTGGGATGTGAAGTATTCATATTTATTTGACCATGAACAGCAATCAGTAAATCCATGCTTGGTGCGCAGGAAAGTGGCTGTAGAATCAGTAACAAAGCAACATTTTATAAATTATAGCAGTACTAATGAGTCAGTTATTAGAGTAACAAACAATCTGTATGACAGTTTGAGGTCAGCAACTAAGTATGTATCAATAAATGTAATTGTGTAACTGGCTCTTGTGGATGTTCGGAATGCAAATAGCTGCAAAATTAATTTATATGGCATTGATGAATGGAACCAATGTCCTAGTATCAGTTTGAGAGGTAGTTAAGATTGATGTCACGTTTGTATCAGATGTTTCATTTAGATAAAAATGCAAAATATGCAGCGGCTTCTCAATTTCTATTTTTTAATCAATGCACTATCTGAGGTGTGTTATATGATTTGAAATTCAAATCAACATTTTTTTTCAAAACCAGTGTAAATTCTGCCTCTGCTGTTGCTAATGTCTATGGCTTTGAACCATGCTTGAACATTTAACAAGCTGATTTTAAAAACAAAATTGGAAGTGCATTTGTGCTAATTGGGGTGATTTCTCTCCCCCCTGTACCAAATGACACTAAAATATGCAACAAAGTCTTTTGTGACCTTTTGAAGTAGAGGATCGTAATTTTAGGATGCATAGTGCATGCAGTGGAAAACAATGTCGCAAAATTCCTTTCTTGGAACAAAAGATGGTCAGATCTTCTAAATGTGAATTCAAAATGTTGTTATGGAGGCAAGAAGACATTTGAATCAAATGTTTTAAAGTTTAAGGTGTTGTTGTGTTATGTAACTTGGAATAACACAAGCTGCCACGTGATGCAGTTTTGAGTAAAAGATGCTCCAGACTTTGAAGTGAGTTCAATGTGTTTTATTGAACTATTAGCACAGTTCTCAATGAGTTCGACTCTCTGCTGATCTAAATGTAGTAACTCAGTCTAACTGAACCAGCCTTGCTCTAAGCCACGTGCTGGGGTGTGATGCTGAGGATACACCCTGTCCCCTGTCTCACTCTGTAGATGTTGGTCTGTGGAAAGAGGCGGGGTGTGAGTGCCTCATCCCTTTTATAGTGAGATACCACCCATGAGTGTCCTGACTGCTCATTGGTTGTGTCCTATTCTATGTGTTCATTAGCTGCATATTTGCATATCTCCCCTTTTTTTTAATGTTTCGTTGGCGTATGTGAATGTATTTACATGTGAATGAGTCTGTCTAACATGACTGATGGAGGACAATTGAACAGAGCAAACAAAATAAACGTTCATAAGTCCAGTCTCTGAGGCTTGCGTCTGATCCTGGTCGACCGCCGGAGAGGTGCCGGAGGGGATGACGGCGCCTTGACAGGCGGGATGGAAGCCTGATTGCTGGCCTCGTGGTGCGAGGTATCAGGAGATGGCAATTCAACATGTGCAAATGGAAGAGAAAGTGGTTGCGGTCAGGCAACTTTGCGCAGTGCCCGTCGATTCCTTCGCACGATGGAGCCATCAGCTATACGTACAACATAAGAGTGGGGCGCAGCCTGTCGAACAAGGACAGCCAGGGCAGACCATCCACCCATCCGGTATCTTGATCTTGACAGTGTCTGCCGGGGATAGCATGGCCAGATCGGTGGCATGGGCATCATAGCCCTGCTTTTGATGGGCTCTGAGCTGCTGCATATTCTGCAGCACCAGGAGGTGATCCAGGTTGGGCAGGTGTATGACTGGAAGCGTCGTCTGCAGGTCCCTGTTGATCAGGAGTTGAGCCGGCGACATGTCAGTGGACAATGGATTCGCCCTGTAAGTGCAAGGTGTATGTCGGAAGCAGAGTCTGCGGCCTTGCAGATGAGCTGTTTCACAATGTGCACCCCTTTCTCAACTATTCCATTGGACTGCGGATAGTGTGGACTGGAGGTGACATGCTGGAAATTGTAATACGTGGCAAACGTGGACCAATCTCGACTGTTAACGCACGGGCCATTGTCGCTCATGACGGTGATTGGGATCCTGTGCCTTGAGAACGTCTCCTTACAGGCTTTGATGACTGTCCGAGAGGTGAGGTCCAGGAGCTTCAGCACCTCCGGGTAATTCGAGAAATAGTCGATGATCAAAACATAGTCGCGACCATTCGCATGAAAGAGGTCGATGCCAATCTTTGACCACGGAGAGGTCACTGTGTCATGCTGTTGGAGCGTCTCCTTGCTCTGCGCTGGCTGGCACCGCTGACAGGTAGCACAGTTCAGGACCATGTTCGTGATGTCCTGGCTGATGCCGGGCCAGTAGACAGCTTGCCGGGCTCTGCGTCTGCACTTCTCAAAGCCCAGGTGTCCCTCATGAATCTGGCGCAGCACCAAGCTCTGGAGACTGAGCGGAATGACAATCCTGTCCAGCTTGAGGAGGATACCATCAATCACCGTCAGGTCGTCCTTCACATTGTAAAATTGTGGGCACTGCCCTTTCTGCCAGCCATTGGTGAGGTTGTGGATGACGTGCTGCAAGAGGGGGTCTTTGGCTGTCTCATCACTGAGAATTACCTTCTCATCTGTCGCCGGGAGAGTGCTAGCACACAGCTGCACCTGCGATCCGATGTGCTAGATGATCTCCAGCGGTTCACTGGGCGAGGTGACAGAGCGGGACAATGTATCAATGATGATGAGCTCCTTGCCAGGTGTGTACACCAAGTTGAAGTCATACCTCCTAAGTTTAAGCAGGATTCTCTGCAACCGAGGCGTCATGTCGTTCAGGTGCTTGTGCATGATGTGGACCAGAGGCCTATGATCCGTCTCGACAGTGAATGTCGGCAGGACGTAGACATAATCATAAAATTTGAGGATGCCGGTTGGAAGACCCAAGCACTCCTACTCAATCTGTGCATATCTGGTTTCAGTGGGCGTCATCGCCCTTGATGCGTAGGCTACTGGTGCCCAGGATGATGTGTCATCTCGTTGAAGCAACACCGCACCGATGCCATCCTGACTCGCATCTGTGGATATCTTTGTCTCCCGGTCCAGGTCGAAGAATGCCAGGACTGGTGCAGTGATGAGCTTGGCTTCAGCTCAAGCCACTCTGCCTGGTGTGCCGCCTTCCACTCAAAGGCACTTGACTTTTTCACCAGGTTGCATAGGGCCGTGGTGTGTGTGGCCATGTTTGGAATGAGCTTGCCCAGAAAATTGTCCATATCCAAGAAGCGCAGCACCGCCTTTTGTCCTCCGGGGCCTTCATCGCCTCGATGGCCTTAATTTTGTCTGTGTCTGGGCGAACACCATGCTGTGAGATCTGGTCGCCGAGGAACTTGAGCGTCGATGTGCCAAAACAACATTTGGACCCTTTTAACTTTAGGCCGTTGGCATGTACAAGGCAGAATACCTTCAGGAGCTGGGACACATGTTCTTCAAGGGTCGTGGACCATATAATGATGTCGTCCAAGTACACACAAACCCCTTCAATGCCTTCCATCATTTCCATGATGCGATGGAATATCTCCGATGCCGAGATGATGCCAAATGGCATGCAATTGTAGCAGGATCTGCCAAAAGGGGTGTTGAAGGTGCAGAGTCTTCTGCTGGACTCTTCCAGCTGGATTTACCAAAATCCCTGTGATCTATCCAATTTGGTGAAGAAGCGCGCATGTGCCATCTCACTCGTGAATTCTGACCGCTTTGGGATGGGGTAGTGTTCCAGCATAATATTCTTATTGAGATCCTTGGGATCAATGCAGATTGCAGGTCCCAGTGCCGTGATGGCAATCCCGCTGTAATCCAGGAGCTTGCAGGCAGCTGGAAGGACCGTGGGGGCTTCTTAATGCATCTGAAGTCTGCCTGTGAGAGGAGGTTGGCAGAGTCACCTGTGACCAGCTTGAACTGGATGGGGCAGTGGTTGACCTTCATCACTGCTCGCCATTAGTCCTCGGAATCCACAGCTAGGATCGATTGGACTTGTGATGTGTCTCGTGTGGCATATTCACATGTTGTAATAATGCCCACATGGTAGGCGTTGTCCAGGCATTCAGCATCTGGATCCGTTACACTGCCGTGATCAGAATCCTGTAGGCGTTGTTGCACATTCCGGATGCGCCGTCATCGGAATTGGGAGAGATGGCCTGCACACTCTCCGCCTCGCGGGAGGCTAGTTTATCATTTTCTGCCGCTTTGCACTGGGAATAGCGATTTTTAGCGTGCTCACGCACTGTGCATGTTTCAATCGCGACTAGCAGGGTCATATGCTTGATCTTCAGTAACTGCTCTCTCAGAGGATCAGGGTGAACTCCAAAAACGATTTGGTCTCTGATCATGGAGCCAGTGATATCACCGAAGTTGCAGGATTGTACTAGCAGTCTAAGGTTAGTTAAATATGAGTGGAAGGATTCGTGTTTTCCTTGCAATCGCCGCTTGAATATGTATCGCTCCAAGATTTCGTTGGTGTCCACCTCACAGTCCACCTCACACCTCAAACTTGTCCAGGATGGTCTGAAACTTTGTCTTGTCCTGGTCTTCGGCGAAGTGAAAGGAGTTGAAAATTTCCAAGGCGTGATCATCCGCTGTGGTGAGGAAAAGAGCTATCTTCCGTGCATCAGGCGCACCATTGAGGTCTGATGCTTCGACGTAAAGCTGAAATTTCTGCTTGAATGTCCGCCAGTTGGCACTGAGATTGCCAGAGGTCCTGAGCTGGTGAGGAGCCTGAATCTTTTCCATTGTGTTGGTATACATTCGCTGGTCGTCACGGATCTTGCTGAGTTGAACTAACTAGATTGAACAGACTCCTGGTATCATGTTGTGCTATGTAACTTGGAATAACACAAGCTGCCACTTGATGCAGTCTTGAGTAAAAGATGCTCCAGACTTTGAAGTGAGTTCAATGTGTTTTATTGAACTATTAGCACAGTTCTCAATGAGTTTGACTCTCTGCTAATCTAAATGTAGTAACTAAGTCTAACTGAACCAGCCTTGCTCTAAGCCACGTGTTGGGGTGTGATGCTGAGGATACACCCTGTCTCACTCTGTAGATGTTGGTCTGTGGAAAGAGACGGGATTAGAGTGCCTCATCCCTTTTATAGTGAGCTACCACCCCTGAGTGTCCTGACTGCTCATTGGTCGTGTCCTATTCTATGTGTTCATTAGCTACATGTTTGCATATCATGACAGGTATAATAGATGAAGAATGGAGCTGTTGAAGTATAAAGCCTAATTTTGTATGCACTCTTGTTAGTCTCCTTTTTAGATGCTGTTGTGCCACATTAAAAGTGGTAAAAAGTGGGCAGCATGGTGCTGCAGGGGGTTAGCCCTGCTGCCTCACGGCGCCAAGGTCCCAGGTTCGATCCAGGCTCTGGTTCACTTTGTGTGGAATTTGCACATTCTCCCCGTGTTTGCGTGAGTTTCGCCCCCACAACCCAAAGATGTGCAGGCTAGGTGGATTGGCCACGCTAAATTGCCCCTTAATTGGAAAAAATGAATTGGGTATTCTAAATTTATAAAACAAAAAAAAATAGTAATGAGCGAATGGCCGAATACTATAATTTACTTTTTGTAATCTAGATTTTTTTAAATACAAGGAAATGTGTTTTAATTTTTAAAAACTCATACTATTTGTTAGTACATCCAGACTTCCTGTGAGACCAGATTGCATTGTTGCTTCTTAAATGTGTCATGTCATACCCTAGTGTCTCAGATTTGTATCAAAGTATATATGGTCTGGCTGTGAAAGAAATTGTGGCTTGTTGATCGAAACAAAATACATCTTATTTGTAAACATTTTAAATTTAGAGTACCCAATTCTTTTTTTCCCAATTAAGGGGCAATTTAGCATGGCCAATTCACCTACCTGCACATCTTTGGGTTGTGGGGGTGAGACCCTCGCAGACATGGCATTGATGTGGTTATTGCAGCAACTGAGGTTAAAATTTGCAGACAAATTAGTGTGATGTGTATTGACAATAGAATTCTAATTGTGTGGTATTTTAATAATCCCAAAATATTTGGGAATAGTGTCAATGATTAAGTGAAAAAGGGGAATGTAGCATCTTCGATCAATTTGTTGGGAAAAAAGCACCACTTTACCTGTTTTTACAGCAAAATAATTATCACAATATAGCAAAGCACAGGGTAAGAACAGAAAGGTGAGCACAGAAAGCAATTGAGATGAGCCCAGAGAGACTGGTTCCACATGGGCATTCCACATGAGATTTAAATAAAATTTAACACTTACAATATACATAAATGATCAGGGACTAGGAATTGAGTGTTCAATATCAACGTTTGTTGATGACACTTAATTTGGATGATCTGAAAAATGAAAATCGCTTATTTTCACAAGTAGGCTTCAAATGAATTTACTGTCAAAAGCCCCTAGTCGCCACATGCCGGCGCCTGTTCAGGGAGGCTGGTACAGGAATTGAACCCGCGCTGCTGGCTTGCCCTGGTCTGCTTTAAAAGCTAGCTATTTAGCCCTGTGCTAAACCAGCCCCATCTGGTAAATGGCAGCTGTGAAAGGCTGGAAATATAAAGGAATATGTTCTATAAGTAAAAATAGGCAAAACAAATAGATCTTAAATGGTAAGATTTTAAATGGGTAAATATATTCACACCTCAGAAATAGAACATATGTTTAATATCTTGTGAGATCAATGAGAAAATATTGATCAGTGTGTAGTAATTTTACAAAAAGGATCAAGTCTTGTGTGCAGATTGCTTGGAGATAACTTCATGAAAGACAGAATTGTAGTTGGTTTAACTGGATGTGGAAGTGTTATGCGACGTCGTGCATACCAGTCATTTACAAGAAGGTAAATACAAAGCCCGTGCAAAATTGATGTGTTCTGGCAACCATATCAAACTAATAGGAAATTGTAACATGGGATGCCAACACAAAGACAATTACCAATGTCTGAAATTTTAAATTCTGGAATGACTACTGTTAACTTTTAGATGTTGAGCGTTCTAGCTGCTAACGTCAATCAAAATAATTGATGTTGGTCGTCCTTTCAATGACCAAAATGGCGCTAATATAGTTGAAGACTAGATGTCTAATTGGAAAGCAGAGTATATAACTGCAACTCAAAATTAAATTCTTCTTGCATGCACCAAATTCCACTTTAACTTCATGATGACCCTCAAAATCAACTAGGGGGAATAAAGAAATATGGTAAGATAATGTCAAAGAAGCAAACCAATTGGTGAATGAGATGGTGACAATAGTCAAATCGAACACTGAGTGAAAATATTCCTTGAGATTTAAAAAAGATTATAGCAAGAGAAAATTATCTAATGAAGATCACAAATTAAGTGTTTGCAGGTTATCAAATTTTAAAATTTGATACGAGTTGTGATTACCGGCAAGGACAATATTGGAAAGCCCAAAGCCCTTTGGAATCAATTTTAGCTCCAGAAACTTGCAGCAGACAATGTCACATATGCTAGATAATAAATGAGTGGGATTATTGTTGATACCCTGATTTTGGAGGGAACAGGCACAGACACACAATCAAAGGCTGGGGGAAATCTTACAATAAATGAAGCAAACTGAATATGAAAATGCATGTTCAAAATAGAAATGTATTATTTAGAGCATGCAGTCATTGCTGCTGAACGTGAGGTAGATGGGGTAAAAGAAAGGTGAAAACAATGAAATGCACAAAATATAATAAAGACCTGCACCAGCAGGGGCAGCATGGAGACACAATGGTTAGCACTGCTGCCTCACAGCCCCAGAGATCCTGGTTCAATTCTGGCCTTGGGTGGCTGCCTTGTGAAGTTTGCACTTTCTGTCTGTCTCTGTGTGGGTTTCCCCTGGGTGCTCTGGTTTCCTCCCACAGTCCAAAGATGTGCACGTTAGGCGGATTGTCCATGTTAAATTGCCCCTTATTGTGTCCAATAGTTGTGTAGGTTAGGTGGCAGCAATCTGTACTACCGACAAGATGCACTTCAGCAATTTACCAAAGCTCCTTCAACAGCAGCTTCCAAAGGCACAACCTGTACCACCTAAAAGGACATGGGTTGCAGATGTATGGGAACACCCCACTTGCAGGTTTTCCTGCAGGCCAAAGTCAGACCATCCTGACTTTGAAGTATAGACATGTTTCTTCACTGTTGAAGGGTCAAAACCCTGGAACTCCCTTCCTAACAGCACTGTAAGTGTATCTGCATCACATGGGCTGCAATGATTCAAGAAAACAGCTCACCAGCACCTTTCAAAGGCTATTAGCAGTGGGCAACAGGTACCAGTGGAAACTTGATGGGCTGAATCGTTTTTGTGTGTGCTCTTAATGCTATTTTTTGGGCAACAAGCATTCAATGGAAAATTCCATATGGTCTCGACATTTTTATTAAGTTTCTGGTTTGATTGTTATGGAGGTGAAAGAAACCTTTAATAGTGAGTAATTTTATTCCGGATAATAGAGCTGCTTTATTGCCGATTTAAGTAAAGAAAAGGCATTTCTGCTTGTCCTTGCTTTATTCTCTGCTATTTTCTCATAATTTTAACTTGAGCGTTGCTTTCCTTTTACTTCAGCCAGTCTGCGCAGCATGGTAGCACGGTGGCTTCACAGTGCCAGGGTCCCAGGTTTGATTCCCGGCTGGGTCACTGCCTGTGCGGTGTCTGCACGTTCTCCCCGTGTCTGCATGAGTTTCTTCTGGGTGCTCCGGTTTCCCCTCACTAGTCTCGAAAGACGTGCTGTAGGTAATTTGGACATTCTGAATTCTTCCTCTGTGTACCCAAACATGCGCCGGACTGTGGTGACTAGGGGCTTTTCACAGTAACTTCATTGCAGTGCAAGCCTACTTGCGACAATAAAGATGATTATTATTATCAACCTGAAGTATTTACCTGCTAATGTTACAAAATCTTATCCCCTTTTTTTGAAGCTATTGCCACTTATTGGTATGCAGTTCCAAGGGGTAGACGGTGGCACAGTGGTTAGCACTGCTGCCTCACAGCGCCAGGGACCCGGGTTCAATTCTGGCCTTGGGACACTGTGTGGAGTTTGCACTTTCTCTACGTATCCAGGTTTCCTCTGGGTGCTCCAGTTTCCTCCCACAGTCCAACGATGTGCAGGTTAGGTGGATTGGCTATGATAAATTGTCCCTATGAATTCCATGGGCACAAGCAGTCTAATACCTCACTCAGGTGGCTGTTCTTATTGTGCAAGACTGGACAGCAAAGATTTCCAAGCTATTCTATCATACAGAGTATCGGAATGAAGCCTAGTCACATTTCAACTCAACATCCACAGTCGGCAGAAAGGAACCGGCTGAACTCTGCATCTGATATACGCATCACACAACCTGATTGGAGTGAGAACATGAGAGCCAAGCAGGCTCACCTTTGCGTTAAAGGTAAGCGAAAATGGTGTGCTGCAAAGGTCCGCCGGTGTGGGTCGTGAAGACAGGCCGGTGTGGGTCGTGAAGACAGGCCGGTGTGGGTCGTGAAGACAGGCCGGTGTGGGTCGTGAAGACAGGCCGGTGTGGGTCGTGAAGACAGGCCGGTGTGGGTCGTGAAGACAGGCCGGTGTGGGTCGTGAAGACAGGCCGGTGTGGGTCGTGAAGACAGGCCGGTGTGGGTCGTGAAGACAGGCCGGTGTGGGTCGTGAAGACAGGCCGGTGTGGGTCGTGAAGACAGGCCGGTGTGGGTCGTGAAGACAGGCCGGTGTGGGTCGTGAAGACAGGCCGGTGTGGGTCGTGAAGACAGGCCGGTGTGGGTCGTGAAGACAGGCCGGTGTGGGTCGTGGACGTCGGCCGGCGTGGGCCGTGGAAGTCGGCCGGCGTGGGCCGTGGAAGTCGGCCGGCGTGGGCCGTGGAAGTCGGCCGGCGTGGGCCGTGGAAGTCGGCCGGCGTGGGCCGTGGAAGTCGGCCGGCGTGGATCCCGAAGTTCTAATTTTTTGTATTTATGTGCTCCTTTGTAATATGAAGGGCAGAGCTCCGCACTTTATTAAAAATAGCTAGTGTATTAAGCTACCTCAACAAAGCATTTGTGCATTTATAATCTACTATTTTGGCTATGTATCACTTTTAAATGTTCTTGCCACAATTTTGCAGTACTACCAAACGTGAGGCTGCAGTGCATGTTGTTACTACTGTGTAAAACTGACAGCAGCTATTGGTGTTGCACAAGTTTTTTATTTTACTACATTTAGCTGGGGGGAGTTGATTTTCGTCAGAAATGGCTATATCATCAGTAAGACTCTACTATTAACCTTTAAGAAAGTTGTGACCGAGTTTGCGCATCCATATTTAATGAGAAGGTAGCCTTTTGCCTTGTTTTTCTTTTCTGATATTTAGTTCTTTCATGTTTAAATTTGTTTTTGTCTTTTTCCTTTTATGTATCTTTTTTCCTCCGTTTTAAGTTGCCCATTTATTGTTTAATTTGACATTTTTCTCTCTGTTCAATTTTTTCCAATGGGATATTAATTTCTTTAATGAGATGCTCAAGTAATGAAGAAAGTGGAAAAAGGAGAAGGACTAAAAGCTAGATAAGTTTTAAGAAAAGTCAGATACTTATTTGGTTGTTATAAGAGGAACCTGATGAGGCTATCTAACAGACCTGAAACTGAGATACGAGGGAAAAAACTCAGTACATTATTATGATCCTGTTCAGGACCATTAACGTTTGAAGAAGAAACCCAAAAATTCATCAGTTAACCAACAGAACTACTCTACAAATTTCCAATGTTTTTGACCAGAAACAAATTTTATTGCACAACGAGTAATTGAACAAGATATTGTCCCAGCCAGAGTATCGGAAGGGAAATATCTATCTACGTCAACCGAGCCACTCGATAAAAGTATTATTGCTTTTTTTAAAAATGGATCAAGACTTTACTCTGACCAACCATGACTCCTATGAAAAGCACTTCTAACCTTCAGGCAAACATCAGAGATTCCTTATCTCTTTTTTTTTAAAAAGCACGATTGCTTCATCCTGGATCTGCACAAAGCCTCTTAATATTTCTCAAGAGGACTTCTGGCCACCGGAGACTATGTCTGCGATGGCCGAAGGGACCCTGACTCCTCTTAAGCACTCATCAAGATTCCATACCTGAGAAAATTCACCCTTTGTCAGACACCCAGGAGAAATGGAGTATGATGCATGTTCCCCCAAGCTGCTAGAATCTGTAATATTGTTGCGTGCCACTGAACTCCAGTAGTCACTGTTTGCCAGCAGAAGAGAAGCAGAACTCCAGGAAAGCAGCCTGTCGCTGGCTACCATTTTACTATCGAGCAAGTGGCAGCAGAAAGAGCTCTGTCCAGGAAAATTTGCCTGGCCCTCATCTGCATTATGAATTGCTGGAACGTTGGAAAGTCATATTTGTGCCTTACAGACTCATTCAAATTTACATGCATTCTCCAACTGTGGATGTCCTCGCATCCGGAAAGACTGATTATTCTGAAAAGGTAAGACTACTATTCCCGAATGGAATATACCATTGGACTTTTAAATCTGGACTCATGTAAAATCATAATTGTTACTTTCCTCATGGCCTTGCCTTGTACCCTTTCTTTCCCTTATTCTTCGAATGTGTGTGAGAGAATGTGAAAAATCCCAAACCCATCATTTTTTCATATCTCGAGTTTGCGGTGGGATTGCTCATAGTTGTTTGGAACACTCCAAACTAAGGGAAAATATGCCACCGATTTTAAAAAGGGGGAAATCGGAAATCTGTTTATGGACAGGTAGTGAAATCAGGGTTTCGTAAATTAATCCCTCGCCTGTCCATAACAGTAAGAACTATTAACACTATATTTTACCATGACATATATTGTGAACTGTTTTACTTTTAACACCTCCCCCCCCAACTCCGCCCTCGAGCTCCCTTATCTTAAATCTTGAAAGTTCATTAACTTCCCTGAGGCCAACGTAAAGGTATGCCACAGCCCTTTGGAATTTACTTTAATTCTGCATCACATTGCATCTAGTCTTCGAGGCACAAATATAATAGGGACCCTTCCATTGCTTTTTGACTAAGCAATCTTTGAATCTAAAGTCCTCATGACTGTTGATTCTGCAGTCACTTGTCGTGGCCTTGGGCAAGCATAGACTGTCTTTCCCCAGTCTGGTCCCACAATGTCTCAAAAGGTCTTTCTAAGCTAATTATTTAAGCTGAGAGCTTTCTGCCATCAGGCTATGTTAGGATCACTGTGGATTTCATCCACTGGCTGCAATCGAGTAGATCTTCCAGCCCCCTTTCCCTCATAAGACCCAAACTGTCAGCAAACCGACCATGATAAATTAAACAAAAGAACCTTCTTAACAAGACCCAACCGAAATCACAAAAATATAAGCAAAATACCACGAATGCTGGAGATCTGAAATAAAAACAAAGTGCTGGAAAATCTCAGCTAGTCTGGTGTCACATTTGTTAGCTCCAGCGACCTGGGTTCAATTCCAGCCTTGTGTGTTTGTCTGTTTGTACTTTCTCCCCATGTCTGAGTGGGTTTCCTCCAAGTGCTCCGTTCCTCCCACAGTCCAAAGATGTGTCGGTTAAGTGGATTGACCATGCTAAATTGTCCCTTAGTGTCCAAACGATGTACAGGTTAGGAGGAGAGTAAGCCGAGATGGGGTGTTCTTTCAGAGGGTAAGTGCAGATTCAATGGGTCAAATGGCCTCTGTGTTGTAGGAATTCTATGGTTATATCTGTGGAGAGAAAATGATGAACCTTTGAAGTCCAGTGTAACTTTTTCGGAGTGAATGTCATTTTCCATCGCAATGTGGCATACTTTGGAATGATTCAAACAGAAATTCACACAAATTATTCTACCTTCAAACAACTCTTTGATTCTGCAACCCATAAGAGTAATTTATGTTGCTAATGAAGTTTTATGACTTTCTCCAGATTTCCTTCACTGTCAAATCTGACCTTCCAAGACAAACGCAGGTTACCTTAATTTCATGTGACAAACCTTCCACTTCTATCTACTCCTGGATCTTAGACAAAACATATATTTTCTCAGGTCTGGAATTTTGAGATGTTTCATTGAGTAGTCAGGGTACTTTTTTGTCCTGTGCAGAGATATTGGGGGGATTCTCAGTTGGCTGACGGCAAAATTGTGAAACGCGATTGGGCAGATAATAGGTTCCGACAGTAAAATTACAGCGGGCGGCGATTTGATGCCAAATCGCAATTCTCCATCACCTCGACTGATGTGTCAATGCATTCCGGGATGCACCTACAGTAAACACCGTTTGCATGTCTTTAGCAGGCTAAACTCTGCATTCTCTGGGGCCTCAGCGATGCTCTGCCTCTGATGGGCCGAGTTCCCGACGGTGCGGATCACTTGTGCTTTTAAAAATCGTGAAACTGCCGTTGTGGCTAATGAGGGAGCGAGAAGGGATATGGAAAGTGTCCACATCGCCATAGTTTGCTGACAGTTATGCTGCTGCTGGGGGGGGGGGGGGGCCTTCTGCCAGGGCTGGGGGGGGAGGAGCAGGGGGTGCCCCCCCCCCCCCCCCCCCTCCCAGCTGCCCACTGTCCCAGCCGACCCATCAGCTGTATGGGCGCGCCCCTGCATAACCAGCACCATCTTCTGGGCTGGGATGAATGTGTGTGGGATTGTAATGTGTATATGCGGCTACAGCTTGCCAGCCTCCCGAGTGTCAATCACATACCCGACGAATCCCACACACGTTTTTCATTGGAATCCATCGTGTTGCATGTGGCGCCGGTGCTAGCCCCTCCACAGTTGCTGAATCGATCCAGGTTTTGCTCTTGTGAAAGTCCATAAATCCTGCGTTGGCCTCCACTTATCTCAAAGACCAAAGAAAAGTACAACACAGGAACAGGTCCTTCAGCCCTCCAGGCCTGCCCCGACCATGGTGCTCGTCTAAACTAAAATCTTCTACACTTCCAGGATCCATATCTCTCTCTTCCCATCCTATTCATGTATTTGTCAAGATGCCCCTGAAACGTCACTATAATCCCTGCTTCCACCACCACCTCCGGCAGCGAGTTCCAGGCACCCACAACCCTCTGTGTAAAAAAAAAACTTGCCCCTCGCATCTTAAACCTATGCCCTCTAGTAATTTACCCCTCCACCCTGGGAAAAAGTCTCTGACCATCCACTCTGTCTATGCCCGTCATAATTTTGTAGACCTCTATCAGGTCGCCCCTCAACCTCCGTCGTTCCAGTGAGAACAAACCGAGTTTATTCAACCTATCATCATAGCCAATGCCCTCCATATCAGGCAACATACTGGTAAATCTCTTCTGCACACTCTCTAAAGCCTCCACATCTTTCTGGTAGTATGGCGACCAGAATTGAATACTATACTCGCAAGTGTGGTCTAACTAAGGTTCTATACAGCTGCAACATGACGTACCAATTTTTATACTCAATGCCCCGGCCAATGAAGGTAAGCATGCCGTATGCCTTCTTGACTACCTTCTCCACCTGTGTTGTCCCTTTCAGTGACCTGTGGACCTGTACACCTAGATCCCTCTGACTGTCAATGCTCTTGAGGGTTCTGCCATTCACTGTATATTCCCTACCTGTATTAGACCTTTCAAAATGCATTACCTCACATTTATCTGGATTAAACTCCATCTGCCATCTCTCCGCCCAAGTGCCCAAACAATCTAAATCCTGCTGTATCCTCTGACAGTCCTCATCACTATCCGCAATTCCACCAACCTTTTGTGTCATCTGCAAACTTACGAATCAGACCAGTTACATTTTCCCCCAAATCATTTATATATACTATGAACAGCAAAGGTCCCAGCACTGATCCCTGCGGAACACCACGAGTCACAGCCCTCCAATTAGAAAAGCACACGTCCATTGCTACTCTCTGCCTGCTATGACCTAGCTAGTTCTGTATCCATCATGCCAGCTCACCTCAGATCCCGTGTGACTTCACCTTTTGTACCAGTCTGCCATGAGGGACCTTGTCAAAGGTCTTATCGAAGTCCATATAGACAACATCCACTGCCCTACCTGCATCAATCACCTTTGTGACCTCCTCGAAAAACTCTGTCAAGTTAGTGAGAAACGACTTCCCCTTCACAAAACCGTTCTGCCTCTCGCTAATATGCCCAGTTGCTTCCAAATGGGAGTAGATCCTGTCTCGAAGAATTCTCTCCAATAATTTCCCTATCACTGACGTAAGGCTCACACCGGCCTGTAGTTCCCTGGATTAACCTTGCTACCCTTCTTAAACAAAGGAACATCATTGGCTATTCTCCAGTCCTCCGGGATGTCACCTGAAGACAGTGAGGATCCAAAGATTTCTGTCAAGGTCTCAGCAATTTCCTCTCTTGCCTCCTTCAGTATTCTGGGGTAGATCCCATCAGGCCTTGTAAACTTGTCCACGTTAATATTTTTCAAGACGCCCAAACCTCCTCTTTTTGGATCTCAATGTGACCCAGGCTACCTAGACACCCTTCTCCAGACTCAACATCCACCAATTCCTTCTCTTTGGTGAATACTGATGCAAAGTATTCATTTAGTACCTCGCCCATTTCCTCTGGCTCCACACATAGATCCCTCCCCTGTCCTTCAGTGGGCCAACCCTTTCCCTGGCTACCCTATGGCTTTTTATGTATGTGTAAAAAGCCTTGGGATTTTCCTTAACTTTATTTGCCAATTACTTTTCGTGACCCTTTTAGCCCTCCTGACTCCTTGCTTAAGTTCCTTAGTACTTTCCTTATATTCCACACAGGCTTCGTCTGTTCCCAGCCTTCTAGCCCTGACAAATGCCTCCTTTTTCTTTTTGGCGAGACCTACAATATCTCTCGTTATCCAAGGTTCCCAAAATTTGCCATATTTATCCTTCTTCCTCACAGGAACATGCCGGCCCTGAATTCCTTTCAACTGATTTTTAGAAACGGAGAAACCCACCCACTGTCTGGTGGACAGGTTATCTTTAAATCCAATAAATCTAAGCTTGAGTTACATTGACACCAGAGTTTTTACCAGTTTCTCAATCAGATTCTCCACCATATTCTACAATGAAAACTTTAATTCCTAAAACTACAAGTAATAACCTATAACATATGAATTATTAACTCGATCTGCAGCACTTTTGCTGCCATGTCAAAAGGTTATGGGTTCAAACTGCCACTCCAGGATTTGACCACATAATCTAGATTGCCAATTCAGTACAATATTGACGGTGTGCTCCATTATTAAATGACGTGTTAAACAAAGTCCTGCTGGCAATAAAATAGTTGTATAGCCATTCATTTCATTTACTCTTTGTGTGACCTTGCCTTCTGCAAATTCGCAGTTGTGTCTGTCTACGTAACGGTAACTTCACTTCAAAAGTATTCCTTTGGTTCTAATGGAAAGTGCTCAGGGTGTGATGAATTTTCAAAGCACACCGTTTGTAAATTAGCAGTCTATTCAGAGAGGCCTTCAAGGTAACTGACTTCAGAATTTGAAATGTCACATTCATACAATTGAAAATGAAAATCGCTTATTGTCACAAGTAGGCTTCAAATGAAGTTACTGTGAAAAGCCCCTAGTCACCACATTCCGGCGCCTATTCGGGGAGGCTGGTATGGGAATTGAACCGTGCTGCTGGCCTGCCTTAGTCTGCTTTCAAAGCCAGCAATTTAGCCCTGTGCTAAACCAGCGCTCTTCTGAGATTGTGATTCAGGGATCTTATTGAGAAGTTGTTGTGGAGTGACAGTCTGCATCTAAACCTATTTTACAATTGACCTGGGCTTGTTCATTGCTGAAAATTGGTGCAAAAAGAATGAACAGTGATTCATGCTCTTCTTTAGCTACTCCACTTTAATATGCTGTAAAAAAAAAAAAAAAAAAAAAAAAATTAAAAAAAAATTTAAAATTTTTTTTTTAAATGCCAGACAAAAGGAATTAAAGTAGGAAAAAATGACTTAACAGATTTGGTCATCTAACCCTTTAAGAGACCTATGTTAAGGGCAATCTTCACAAAGTCAGAGCATGTGATAGCACCCCAAATTTATTTTATTGATTTTGTTTTCTCTCAGCAAATGGGCACTCATTCCTCGGTTTGGAGTACTGGACTTCTTTATGCTGCAAGCATATCAGTAATGTATGAATGACAATTCAGACTTTGGTGGCAGCCATAAGCTGAGAAGTCGCATGAAAGGTGGCTCTCTCCTAGGACCTTCTGATTAGACCTTCTAACCCCACCAAACGGGCACCAAAAGTGCCAGAAGTTCCACAGCTTAACCCCCCATCCACCACTTTTTTTTTAAAAAAAAAATTTTATTGAGGATTTCACAAAATATCAACAACAAAATGAAAAAAGAACCCAATAAAATGAAATACTGAACAAAATAAATCAACCCCCGTCCTCCCCACCCCCATACATAAAACACCTCGAATTAACACAAAGCAAACATAGCAAATATATACACCCCCTCCGATCCCCCAGTGTAAACAAACAAAAATAAAATAGAACCCCCCCCGGGTTGCTGCTGCTGCTGACCAATGTCTACCGTTCTGCCAGGAAGTCCAAGAACGGTTGCCACCGCCTGAAGAACCCTTGTACCGATCCCCTTAAGGCGAATTTCACCCTCTCCAATTTAATAAACCCCGCCATATCATTAATCCAGGATTCCACGCTTGGGGGGCCTCGCATCCTTCCGCTGAAGAAGAATCCTTCGCCGGGCTACCAGGGATGCAAAGGCCAGAATACCGGCCTCTTTCGCCTCCTGCACTCCCGGCTCCCCTGCAACCTCAAATATTGCGAGCCCCCAGCCCGGTTTGACCCGGGATCCTACCACCCCTGACACCTTCCTCGCTACGCCCTTCCAAAATTCCTCCAGCACTGGGCATGCCCAGAACATATGGGTGTGATTTGCTGGGCTCCCTGAGCACCTAACACCTAAGGCCTCCTCCTCCTCCTCCTGCATCACCTGGTAAGTTGCCGAGATCTTCCCCTCTCCAACCCCCCCCCCCCCCCCCCCCCCCGAGAGCACCCTGTCCTGTACTGTGCGTGGCAGCAGCCGCGGGAATTCCACCACTTGCTGCCTGGCAAATGCCCTTACCTGTAAATACCTAAAGGTGTTCCCCGGGGGGGAGCCCATACTTCTCCTCCAGCTCACCCAGGCTCGCGAACTTCCCATCCACAAACAGGTCCTCCAACCTTATCCCTGCCCTGTGCCACCCTGAAAACCCTCCATCTATTCTCCCTGCGACAAACCGGTGGTTCCCCCGTATTGGGATCCACAATGAGGCCTCCACTTCCCCCCTGTGCCGCCTCCACTGCCCCCAGATTTTGAGGGTAGCCGCCACTACCGGACTCGTGGTATACCTCATTGGAGGGAGCGGCAGCGGCGCCGTTGCCAGCGCCTCCAGACTCGTACCCTCACAAGACGCCGTCTCCAGCCACTTCCATGCAGCCCCCTCCATCACCCACTTGCGCACCATCGCCACATTGGCAGCCCAGTAGTACCCACAGAGGTTGGGCAGTGCCAGCCCCCCCTATCCCTACTCCGTTCCAGGAACACCCTTCTCACCCTCGGAGTCCCTCACGCCCATGCAAACCTCGTTATGCTCCTGTTGACCCGCCTAAAGAAGGCCTTTGGGATAAGAATGGGGAGGCACTGGAACAGAAAAAAAAATCCTTGGGAGCACCGTCATCTTAACTGACTGCACCCTACCCGCCTGGGACGGCGGCAACGCGTCCCACCTCTTGAACTCCTCCTCCATTTGCTCCACTAGCCTCTTTAAATTAAGTCTATGCAGGGCCCCCCAGCTACTGGCCACCTGGACCACCAAATGCCTGAAGCTCCTCTCTGCCCTTTTTACTGGGAGCTCGCCAATCCCCCTCTCCTGGTCCCTGGGTGAACCACGAATAACTCGCTCTTCCCCATGTTGAGCTTGTACCCTGAGAAATACCCGAACTCCCTGAGGATCCTCATTACCTCCGGCATTCCCCCCACCGGGTCCACCACATATAGCAGCAAGTCGTCCGCATAGAGCGACACCCTACTCTCCTCCCCACCCCGCACCAACCCCCTCCAGTTCCTCGACTCCCTCAGTGCCATAGCCAGGGGTTCAATCGCCAGTGCGAAGAGAAGGGGGAACAGGGGACACCCCTGCCTCGTCCTTCGATGCAACCAAATGTACTCAGACCTCCTTGTTCGTGGCCACACTCTCCATCGGGACCTCGTACAACAGCCTAGCCCACCTGACAAACCCCTCCCCAAACCCGAACCTCTTCAGCACCTCCCACAAGTACCCCCACTCTACTCTATCGAAGGCCTTCTCAGCGTCTATCGCCACCACTATCTCCGCCTCCCCCTCCCGCGCCGGCATCATAATAACGTTCAGGAGCCTGCGCACATTCGCGTTCAACTGTCTCCCCTTCACGAACCCCGTCTGGTCTTCGTGGATCACCTGCGGCACACAATCCTCAATTCTCGTGGCTTAGACCTTCGCCAGCACCTTGGCATCTACATTTAGCAATGAAATCGGCCAGTAAGACCCACACTGCAGGGGATCCTTGTCCCGCTTCAGGATCAAGGAGATCAGTGCCCGGGACATCGTCAGGGGCAAAGCCCCCCCCTCCCTTGTCTCATTGAAGGTCCTAACTAGCAACGGGCCCAACAGGTCCACATATTCTTTGTAGGATTCGACCGTAAACCGTCTGGCCCCGGTGCCTTCCCCGCCTGCATGCTCCCTATCCCTTTGACCAGCTCCTCCAGCCCAATCAGGGCCCCCAATCCCGCCACCAGCCCCTCCTCCACCTTCGGAAACCTCAATTGGTCCAGAAAGCGGCCCATCCCTCCCTCCTCTAGTGGGGGCTCGGACCGATACAGTTCCTCATTAAAGTCCCTGAAGACCCCATTGATGCCAACCCCACTCCCCACCACACTCCCTCCCCTATCCTTAACTCCCTCGATCCCAAGCTGGTCCCGCTTCCGAAGCTGATGCGCCAGCATCCGGCTTCCCTTTTCCCCATACTCATAAATCGCCCCCTGGGCCTTCCTCCGCTGTGCCTCCGCCTTTCTGGTGGTCAACAGATCGAAATCAGCCTGGAGGCTACGCCACTCCCTCAACAGTCCCTCCTCAGGCACCTCCGCATACCTCCTGTCTACCCTCACCATCTCCCCCACCAGCCTCTCCCTCTGCTCTCTCCTCTCCTTGTGGGCCGTAATGGAGATCAGCTCTCCCCTTCAGCGCCTCCCATACCATCCCCATTCTGACCTCCCTGTTATCATTGGCCTCCAGGTATCTCTCTATGCTTCCTCGGACCCGCTCACTCACCTCCTCGTCTGCCAACAGCCCCACCTCCAAGCGCCACAACGGGCGCTGGTCCCTCTCCTCCCCCAGCTCTAGGTCTACCCAATGCAGGGCGTGATCCGAAATGGCTATCGCCGAGTACTCTGTATCCTCTACTCTCGCTATCAGCGCCCTACTCATAATAAGAAAGTAGATCCGGGAATAAGCCTTATGAACATGCGAGAAGAATGAAAATTCCCCAGCCCCCGGCCTTGCAAATCTCCAAGGGACCACCCCTCCCATCTGGTCCATAAACCCCCTCAGCACTTTGGCCGCTGCCGGCTTCCTACCAGTCCTAGACCTGGAGCGATCCAGTGGCGGATCCAACACCGTGTTAAAGTCCCCCCCCCCCCCCATTATTAGGCCCCCCACTTCCAAGTCCGGGATCCGACCCAGTATGCGCCGCATAAAATCCGCATCGTCCCAGTTCGGGGCGTACACGTTGACCAGCACCACCCACTCCCCTTGCAGCTTACCACTTACCATTACGTACCTGCCGCCATTGTCTGTCACAATGCTCGACGCCTCGAACGACACCCTCTTTCCCACCAAGATCGCCCCCCCCCCCCCCCCCGATTTTTGGCATCCAGCCCTGAATGAAACATCTGACCTACCCACCCCTTCCTCAATCTTACCTAGCCTGCCACCTTCAGGTGCGTCTCCTGGAGCATGACCACATCCGCCTTCAGCCCCTTCAGGTGCGCGAACAACCGGGCCCGCTTGACCGGCCAGTTCAGTCCCCTTACATTCCAGGTTATCAGCCGGATCAGGGGGCTGCCCGCCCCCCTCCCCCACCGACTAGCCATAACCCCTCCTCGGCCAGCCACGCGCCCGCACCCCACGCCCGGCCCGTTCCCCACTGCAGCAGACCCTCGTCCCAACCCCCTCTACTCACTCCAGCTCCCCCTTGACCACACGAGCAGCAACCCGGTTCCCCCCCACCCCCCCACAGCTAGGACCCCACCTAGCTGCTTTACTCCCCCCATTGCACTCCTGCAGGTCAGCTGACTCCTGCTGACCCCGGCCACTCCCGCCTCTCCTTCAACTCCTCCCATTGTGGGACATAACCTTCTCCTCCATTACCCATCAGCAGGCTCTCCGCCTCCCCCTTCCATCCCAAGCGCGGGAAACAACCCTCGCTTCCCGGCCCCACCCCCTCTAGCCTTCAGCGCGGGAAAAAGCCCGTGCTTTCCACCTGCCCGGCCCCGCCACCTCTGACGCAGCTCCTTTTACAGGCCCAGTCCCCACACCCCTGACTCGGGCCCCCCCCTCCCCCGCGGGGCCCCATACCCCCTACCGGCCATCCGCCCCTATTCCATTTACTTACCCCCCTCCAAGAGCCCACCCGACAGACCCAACCAAAACAGTGCCCAACCCACCCTAACCACCCACACTGAACCAAAAAGAAACAAGAGCAAAGAACCCCCTCAAAATGTAACACACCAACAGCAATCCCCGAACACCCATCCCGACCCTCAGTTTGTGTCCAGCTTCTCGGCCTGAACAAAGGCCTACGCCTCCGGGGACTCAAAATAATGGTGCCGGTCCTTGTAGGTGACCCACAGTCGCGCCGGCTGCAGTATGCCAAACTTCACCCCCTACCTGTGCAGCACCGCCTTCGCCCGGTTGTACGCGGCCCACTTCTTCGCCACCTCCGCACTCCAGTCCTGATATATTCGAACCTCTGCGTTCTCCCACCTGCTGCTCCTCTCTTTCTTGGCCCACCAGAGCACACACTCCCGATCAGCAAACTGATGAAACCGCACCAGCACCGCCTGCGGTGGCTCGTTAGCCTTGGGCCTCCTCGCCAACACTCTATGGGCCCCTTCCAGCTCCAGGGGCCCCTGGATGGACCCCGCTCCCATCAGCGAGTTTAACATGGTGACCACATGGGCCCCCACGTCCGACCCCACCAGCCCCTCCGGGAGGCTCAGGATCTGCAAATTCCTCCGCCTCGACCGATTCTCCATCTCCTCGAACCGTTCCTGCCATTTCTTGTGGAGCGCCTCGGGCGCCTCCATGTTTACTGCAAGGCCTAAGATCTTGTCCTCGTTGTCGGAGATCTTTTGTCGGACCTCGCGGATCACCACCCCCTGGGCCGTCTGGGTCTCCAGCAGCTTGTCGATTGAAGCCTTCATCGGCTCCAGCAGGCCTGCTTTGATCTCCCTGAAGCAGCGCTGGATAGCCTCCTGCTGCTCCTGCGCCCACTGCATCCACGCTGCCTGGTGGTCCCCGCCCGCCGCCAATTTGCTCTTCTTCCCTCGCACTTTCTTTGGCTTCACTAGCACTTTTTTAGTCGCCCCGCTCCTGGTCCAAACCATACACTGTCGGGGGAATATTACAATCTTCTTCCCACACCGGGAAATGTCGAAAAAATGCCATTGGGGGCCCTGAAAAGAGCCCAAAAGTCCGTTCCAAGCGGGCGCTGCTGAATGTGCGACTTAGCTCTGCATAGCCGCAACCGGAAGTCCCCCCGCCATCCACCACTTAAACAACCACGATGCCGGCGAGCCAGAAATCAGGCCAGAAAAACAAAGAGCAGGGAGAGGAAATCCCCGACCCCTGAACAGGGAGAGCCATGTGGCAGCCAAGAACTGAACATGGCTGACCCTCCGGGATCGCTAATGCCGACCCACGCGATGGTGGAGTTCATCACAACATAACTCCAGAGGCACAGAGATGCGATGAAAGAGGACCCCATGATGGTGGTGGGGGTCACTGAAGTGACCGCTTTGGCCCCCATAAAGGAGACAATGGACAGAGCAGAGACCCAAGAAGTAACGGTGCAGGACCTAGAAAATACTGCCCTGGGCCAGGGAGAGTGGATCTTCTTCCTCGAAGCCAAGGTGGCAAGGTTGGTCACGACTGTCATATGAGAGTACCTTGAAGAAATGGGGGGGTTATAAAATAGCTGTAGTGGCTGTACCTTTAAGAAATGGATGTTTATCAGTGATGTCAGAGTGTGGTGGAGCTGGGCTGTCAGTCTTCTTTTACTTTCACTTTGGGCTCACAGCTACAGGGTGTGTTTTAGTTTAGTTTTAGATTTGGAGAAGCTGCAGTCACAGCAAGATGTGTATGCATCTCTGCAAGCTGATGAAATTTCATTTGGTGATTTCAAAGTGGTAACTGTTCTCCATAGTGAAGCTAAACCTGATGTCTTTCTGTTAAAAGGGTTCTTTTTGTCTTATGAATGTTGCAAAGGAAGATTAAGAGTTACTTAGAGAGTACTGTATTCTTTGGGGGATTTATTGGTGTTGATAGTTGTTAATATGTTTACTGTGGGTTTATTAATGTTAACTGATTTCATAAATAAACATTGTTTTAATTTAAAAGTACTGTAGATTTCTGTTGCATCACACCTATAAAGTAGGCCCGTGTGTTCCCCATAACCACAATCTATTAAAAGTTGTGGGGCAGATGAACTCCATGATACACATTGAGGCTCTCTAAACCCTGGCCTATAACAGTGACCCAGTAGGCACTCAAGGGAAAGGTCGGAAACAGGTACTCCACGCCTCCAACTGTGGGGCTGCTGGCAGAGAGGAAGAAGTTACAGGTGGAATTTGACCTCTCCACAGGGAAAGCAGTGAACCAGCTCTGCCAGACACTGGGGCCTTTGATGAGCATGGAGATGAGGCCAGCCACCTGCTGGCACACTAGCTAAGGAAACAGGCTGTCGCAAGGGAGATAGTGCAGGTAAGGGACAGGAGCGGTAGGAAAGTCATGGCCCCAGACAAGATAAATGGAGCCGTTGCAAACTTTCTACCGAGGGCTATACACCTACAACGGGACTCGAAGATGAAATAATTTCTTGATGGCTGGACATACCAGTTGTGGGAAAAGAAAGGAGACAGTGACTGAATGTACTGTTAGGACTGGAAGAGATCATTGAATGCATTAATTCCATGCAGGGAAGGCACCTGGACCAGACAGGTTCTCAGTGGACTTCTGCAAGAAATTCACAGAAGAACTTGCGGGAAATGTTCAATGACTCGCTGTCACGTGGGGTCTTGCGGCTCATGCTGGCACAGGCCTCAATCTCACTGATCCCCAAAAAACAGAGAGAACCAGCGGAGTGCGGGTCATATAGACCCATCTCAGTCTGAACACTGACACCAAAGTCCTGACGAAAGCTCTGGCGAGGCAGTTGGTGGGCCACTTGCCAGAAGTGATCGTGGAAGATCAGACCAGGTTTGTCAAGGGCAGACAATTAACAGCGAACATCAGGCGTCTGCTGAACGTGATTGTAGCCCCACCCTGTGAGGGAACACCAGAAGTGATTGTTTCTCTGGATGCTGAGAAAGACTTTGATCGACTCGAATGGAGGTGCTTGAACAGCTTGGGTTTGGGCCAGGGTTCACCTCACGGATGAAATCTCAGTACAGATCTCCCATGGCGAGCTTACGGATGAATACCACCAGCTCTGAATATTCTGAATATTTCCCGCTGCACAAGGACACAAGGCAGGGGTGCCCATTGTCACCTCTGCTGTTCGCACTGGCAATTAAGCCACTGGCAATTGCTCTTAGAGCAGCTCAGGGGTGGATGGGCATTCAGAGAGGAGGCAGGGAGCACAGAATTTAACTCTATGTGGATGACCTGCTGCTCCAGGTGTCGAACCCCTGACCAGCACGGGTAAGATATGACTGTTAGAAGAGGTGAGAGCCTCACTAGACAAGACGCAGAAAAATTAGAGGAGAAGCTGGGCATGGAGATAAGGGGAGGACTCTGGGTCGAAGCTGTACACAGGGTCAACTCCTCCTCCTCATGTAGGGCTGAGCCCAACGCAGCTAAAGGTGGTGCACATGGCACATTTAACCAGGGTACGCATGAGCGACTTCTTCCCGGAAGTGGAGGATAAGTGCGAGCGGTGTCGGGATCTGACCAACCAACCCACATGTTCTGGTCCTGCCATAAACTCAAGGTCATGCCGGGAGTGTTGGGGGTAAAGATGGAGCCACGCCCACAGTAGCGATCTTCAGGGTATCAGACAATCCGGAGCTCTTTATTGGAAGAGGGGCCACCAACACCCTGGCTTTCGCATCCCTGATTGCCCGGCGGAGACTTCTGCTTCAGTGGAGGCTGGCAGAACCGCCCAAGCGTCAGACTGAATCTGACCTAGCAAAGTTTCTAAAGTTGGAAAAAATAAAATTTGCAATTAGTGGATCAGATGAAGGATTTCACCAGACGTGAAAACAATTTGCCAGCCTCGTGAAAGACCTGTTCGTGACCAGCAACCACGGGGGAGGGAGGGAGGAAGGACGGGGGGGGGGGGAAGGAGGAACAACCAGAGAATGGGAGGGAAGGGTGGGGGGGGTGCCAAGATGGGAGCGGGAACACCCACACCACAGAGAGAAAAAGGAGAAATCGGCAGTACGCACTGAGGGGTGCACAGAAGTCCCGAATAAAATGTAAATTGTATGTAGTCAGAAGAAGTGCAAAGAAGCAAAAGGGGCTCAGACAATGAAGCCATCAGTCTACGTTTATACTAATGCCAGTGAATGCAATGGAAATAGGCCATCTGTATTTTTGCTGTAGTATTTTTGATTTATCTCGTTAGTTTATTCCATCTGTTTTCTCTCTTATTTATCTTTTATGTTTTTCCATTGTTCTCCGTATATGCTTGATAACACTAATGTAAATTTTGACCACTTGTATAGCAAGAAATGTAAATTATTTCTAACCTTGGTTATAAAAAAAATGGTTAGTTGGGGTTACGGGGATAGGGTGGAGGCATGGGCTTAAGTCGTGTGCTCTTTCCCAGGGCTGGTGCAGACTCAATGGGCTGAATGGCCTCCTGCACTGTAAATTCTATGGTTCAATGAACAATATGAATCAAGGACACACCTGTAATAAATTAAACTCCAATAAAAACATTTTTAAAAAATGAATGAACAGAGCCACGGAAAATGCAGCCAAATTCAGTAAATTCTAATTGAAGTCCGCCCGTCATGATCTACTTTACCACAAAGTGTGTAACAATCTGATGACAAACCCCCTTGAATCCCTCGACCTTCTTTGCTATCTATATTGTAGACCTGCTGGATAGATTTTTATCCTTTCTGTATTCAATTGGAAACCATAATTAAAATATGATGAAGTTTGGAACCAAAGCAAATTATACATTCAAATAAATCATTTACTAATTTGTTTATGGTAATTATTAAAGAAAAATATTTGTGAAAATGGATATTAATTTTAATTTTATGCAAGCTTTATGCTTGGACCAGAGAGCTGATCTGTAATCCACTTTTGTTCACTTTACATTATCTAATGAATCCAATTATTGTAGTTTAATGTCTATATGACACTAATGTAATAGTGAAATTTAGAGCTGCATTTAGAAATGTTGATTTAAGAATGGTGAAACAATTTGGGTCTGATTAATGCTGTAAACCATTTTGAAGTGGGATTCAACCTATAAGGCAAACTGCATATGTTCAACATTTGACAAAATGCAGACATTCTGATCTCTTGACTTTTCTTACCATCCTTATGCATGTATTATTATGTTGGAAAGTTGATAATTATCCCCAAATTTAAGTGAAATAGTCTTCATATTTGACCATGGGATTTAATTTGAGGCAGTTTGGCCCAGAGCTTTAAATCTCTCCTTCATTATAGCCACTTGCCTTCAACTGTACAGTGTAGAAATTGTGAGCGTGCAGCCCAAATATAGGTAATTCAGCCCACCAGAACCACACCATCACCTTGGCAGAGTAATCAAGATTAATCCCACTTATGCCTTTTGCCCAAGCTTATTTATTTTTCACCTTAAAAGATACAGTGATCCCAAAATGTAGCAATTCTCAGTGTAACAGTTTGATACAGGCATAAGGTTGATTTCCCCAAAATTCCAAACTGATGACAGAATTGGTTGGAGAGGGCCATTAAATGTTATTGCTAAAAGGGCAATGTTACTGAAAGATCAGCATTTCAGTTAGCCTTACAAATGGGAATACTCTTAAGGGACATTAAAACATTGCATACCTCTACTAGAAAATTAATGGCCCATATCTTTATTTTTCTATTAATTCATGGGATGTGGGTGTCACTGGCATTCAAATCCCTTGAGACGGTCTCTAGATTGTCAGAAACTGGATACACGACACAAGAAATTGTCCCGACATGCTGACCACAGTGGGCATTGTCCAGCAAGGTTAAACTTTCAATGGGCAATTTCTCTGCTTCCCAGCATCCTCCCTGAATGTCTCAGACTCTGAGGTCGGGTCAGAGACTAGATAGTTCCATGGGGCTTAGCTGAATAGATATCCAGAAAATATTAATCAGATTAAAACCTAGTTCAACACTGCGGTTGCGACAGAACTGACATCCAGTTTGCTTTCCCGTTTCAACAATGATCTCTTGACACTTCGTGATAGGTTCCATATGGCCTATAGCTCTAATGCAAACTTGCCACGAGTTCCTCCATGCACCATTCATATTGGATGAAGTAACCTCATTCCATGGCATAGAGATTTTATCAATGGCCTTGATGTTGTCGTCCAAAATTCCTTCAGAGTCGAAGCAACATCTCCTTCGCTTTCCCTGAAGGCTCATGCAAAACTTATAGATGGCCTTGAAGATTGCAATAACTCCTCGCTCCATAGGTAAAAATGGATGTGGTGTTCGGTGGTAGAAAGATCTCATTCTTGTCATGAAGGTGATTGAGAGTCATGGGGTGGTCAGGAGCATTGCCCAGGAGGAGCAATACTTTGTTGGCAAGATTATTTGCTGAAAAATAATCCTTAACAGCTGGGCAAAAGTAGGGTATAAACCAGCCCTCAAAAATTGCCTCATGCCTTCTTGCTTGTCCCCCACACGACTGGTAGCCTGTTTTTTGAATAGCCCTTCAGTGTCTCAGGTTTTGGGAATGGTGAACAAAATTTGGTTTCACTTTAAAATCACATGCTACATTTTCACCAAGCAGCAATGTCAGACAATCCTTTGCTGCTTTAAAGTCTGGCATACACTTTTCTCATAATGTACCTTTCCAGATTAAACTAGTCTCAACATTCAAAACTTGTTGAGTGCATTCACCCTCCTCAGCAATTTCACTTGGTGTTTTAATGAAGGATTCAGCTGCTTTAGCATTGGCACTGGCAGCTTCCCCACTTGCAATCATGTCATGCACATTTATTTTGTACCTTGCAAACACCCACAACTAGCATTAAATTGTTCTATTTTTGAACTTTCACAATGGCCCTACAGATCATCATACAAACTTCTTGCCTTTTCTTGTATGAGCATCAAACTAAGGCATGTGTTGCTGAGTTTGATGACCAATCCAAATTGTTAAGTCTTTCCATGTTTATTATGACTCCACTCTGATTTTCTTTCTACTTCTCCAGCCAAGAGCTGTTGCCATCCCAAACTTTTTAACTCTGTTAAAAATTCAGCTAAAACAATTCTGGTTATTGCTGGCAAGCCAAGATCTCAAGCGACATCCACTGCACACTCACCTGTTTTGGAGCGCTTTATAATATTTAATTTCACTTGAAGCGTTACATTTATTCATTGACTTTTCTCAGCGGCTGTTTTATCTGATTATAAACAAATTAACAAATAATACCACAATTCAAGAGAGTTAAGATGACAACTGGAGAAAACACTGTATTGTCCGCCTTGCAAAGTGGCACACGCTCTCCTGTCTACAAAATGGTGACTGCTTAACCAGTGATTTTCAACAGGACCACTGTGGACCACTACAGTGCACTGCAACCAGGGAACAGCACAAAGTACCTAATAATTCTCTCAAGCCTCCCAACACTGTTACTGTATTGCCTGCACGTCACCTCACCTGAAACCCAGCTCCACAGCCTCATGGGAGTTAGACAGGAACGTCCTGGTGCCTGGTGACGTTAACGTGATCAGCAATGCGAGTCCGGTATTATTTTAAGAATGAGACTGTAATACAGAACAACGGTGCACAGGATGACATTAAGCAAGGGCATTCTGCATCGCTGACTTATTTTTCTTATTAATTTAGTACCTCACCTCACCTCCTCTTCTCCCAGTTCGCAAAAAACCCTTACCAGTTGTCCCTGAAGCCAACATCCTAGTATACCCACATCGAAAAATCCCTTTTCCCAGTGCTCTCAGATCCCACCACCTGTTGGCGGCACCTAAGCTATCCCAGATGTTTTACATTGGTATTTGAATCACCAACCCCAGTTCTTCTAGTCATCTCTCCTGCATCTCCTCCACTTCCTGCCCTCCCCCACCACAATACTTCCACATACCCTAAACACCATTGTCACAACTTTCAGACCCTAGAGTTTCTTCCCATTATCTTTGAACTCAAAAATCATCTCAATACCCAAGACCCCATTCTCCATCATTCAGCAATTCTACCAAATTATATCTTCTACAACGCCACTCCTATTGCTAAGTGGCATCCAGCCCTGTGTCTTGGACTTTTTGTTTCTTTTTGGTCTCACTAAATTTAGCTATTAGAAAATCAATAGAGAATTTTTGTTTGATATTAAATAGTCATGCCTAACTAAATATTAAATTAAAAACTTTTTGTGGCTCACTTAAAACGATTCAAGATATGAGAGGCTGTGATGTAGGTTGGCGAGATATGTGATTGAAAGATACAATTTGTCAATTTGTTTTTATTGATCAGAAGTTGTTGAGTTTCAGCTATTAAGAGAGTGCTCTGAAAAGGTGCAATTGTGATTCACACAATGCTCTTGAACCGAAATACAAAACCTTGGTCAGTTAGGTGAAACACAGTTAAGACTAAGCTGAGTTTTCTTCTCTTGGAATGTAAGTAGAAATGGGATTATTTGCTCAACTGTCATAAAATGTTCAAATGTATTATTTGTTTAGACAGAGAATTTGAGATTGTTGTTTTCAGACATGCGGTTTAGGACTTTGGGTGAGGTGGTTCATCAAGATTAATTAGGCAAATAAGTAATTACATAGGCACAGAGGGCGTGATTCTCCGACCCCCCCGCCGTATTCTCTGGCGGCGGTTTTCGGGCGGGGGCGGGGTTTGCGCCATGCTAGTCAGGGCCATTGGCAGTAGCCTCCCCCGCAATTCTCCGGGCCCCGGTGGGCCGAGCGGCCGTCAGTCCCTGGCCAGTCCTGCCGGCGTGGATTGGCCATGGTCTCTCACAGTGGGACCTGGCTGGTAGGCCGTCTAGTGGAGCCCTCGGTGGGGGGGGGAGATCTGGCCCCGGGTGTGGGGGCCCCCACGGTGGCCTGGCCTGCGATCGGGGCCCAATCTGCGGCCGGGCCTTCCTTCCGCGTGGCCTCTGTAGGGCTCCGCCATGGCCAGCGCGGAGAAGAACCCGCCTGCGCATGCGCACGAACACGCCGGCCGGTCTGCGCATGCGCGCAACCAGGCTGGTGGTTCTGTGCATGCGCCGGCCCTGCGGCGCCGCCCTAGCCCCCCGGAAGTGCGGAGGATTCCGCAACTTCCGGTTGGCCCGACGCCGGAGTGGTTCGCGCCGTTCTTGGCGTTGGGCCATCCCGCCAATTGCGGGAGAATCCCGCCCAGAATCTAAACTAATTTTATGTAAGGTGGATGGATGAGTGACGAAGAAACAGAAGAAAAATAGAATACAATTTTAGAATGGAAAGCATTGACAGAATACGTTTAGCACTCTATTAGTTATTTGATGTGATCGTTATTAAATATTGGTGAAGCAGAGCCATAACTTTTAAATAATCAAATGTCATTTTAAAAGGTTTATCTAACTAATGGTACAGTGCATGGGGTCAATTTTCAGTGATGCAGATTAGGTTATAGGCGTACAAAGAATAAATTACGAAGATATGGTTCTTTGTAGCAGAGAATCTATTGTCAAAGGAATTATATTAATTCCAGTTGGGTACAGATGAGGTGGAAGGGTTATGGGTTGAAATAAATTATATAAAGAAATAACAGCCTAATGATCGGAATTTGTTATAAAATGGAATGACAAATTAATTTGAACATTTTCTCGCGTGTATATTTAGGGAACTCTTGGAGAAGGGGATCAAACCAGAGACCTAGTGAAAAGGAAATGTGATGCCAGTCAATTAAAAAGGAGCAGAGATAAGGCAGAATAGTACAGGTCAGGCAGCACTTGGCATCCATTGCAAAGGGAGCATCAGAGGGCATGCTAAAGAAATAAATGCTGTGGCAGTGCAAGAATTTGGGGAGTTTTCATGATGGATTGGCAGGGGAACTCAAGCAGATGTTGCTGAATTAGATTTCAGCAAGGCTTTTGAAACAGTGCAGCAGAGGAAGGAGATTGGTCTGCAAGTTGCAACATATAGTGCAGATATATGTTTCTGCAAGAATTTGAAAATGGATTGAAAGCTGAGAAAGTGAAGGGTGCTTGTACAGAACAAAGAGCTGGATCAGGATGGAAAAAACTGATTGGTTGAGGAAGGGTTGGCATTAAATTGGGTGATGTGGAGATGCCGGCGTTGGACTGGGGTGAGCACAGTACAAAGTCTTACAACACCAGGTTAAAGTCCAACAGGTTTGTTTTGATGTCACTAGCTTTCAGAGCGCTGCTCCTTCCTCAGGTGAATGAAGAGGTATGTTCCAGAAACAAAGCCAGATTCAAAGATGCCAAACAATGCTTGGAATGCGACCATTAGCAGGTGATTAAATCTTTACAGATCCAGAGATGGGGTAACCCCAGGTTAAAGAGGTGTGAATTGTGTCAAGCCAGGACAGTTGGTAGGATTTCGCAGGCCAGATGGTGGGGAATGAATGTAATGCGACATGAATCCCAGGTCCCGGTTGAGGCCGCACTCATGTGTGCGGAACTTGGCTATAAGTTTCTGCTCGGCGATTCTGCGTTGTCGCGCGTCCTGAAGGCCGCCTTGGAGAACGCTTACCCGGAGATCAGAGGCTGAATGCCCTTGACTGCTGAAGTGTTCACTGGAAGGGAACATTCCTGCCTGGTGATTAAATTGGGTATTAGAGCTAAGCTTGTTCCTGTTTACAATATGTATAAACGGACTTGGAAAGGGGAACAGGAACAAACCCAACATGTTTGAAGAAGATGTCAACTGGTAGGGACTGCACACAACAGGGACAGACTAATCAAATAGAGAAGAAGCTGAATAGATTGACCAGCTGGACTATCGATTTGTAGATATTGTTAATTGTGAACAAATGAAAAGTCATGAGATTATTGAAGGAAAATAAACAATGGTAAATAAATAATAATGTCAATTAAATTGCAAGAGTAGAGCAAGAGGTCACCGATTCAAACGAGTCAGCGGTTAATTTAGAATCAATATTGAAAAGTTCTTCACATTTGTTGGGGGTTATCCTGCATTTTTAAATGAGCACAAGACAAATGGTTGCCTTCATCTTTAATGTCATGTATGGGTAATAAACACTTGAGAGGGATCTGGGGTTAAAATATTTTCCTTTAATGTGAATGAGGAGCACAGGGGAGTGTTGCTTCTTGTTCCACATAAAAATTGTAGGCTGCGCCAGAAAATATAGTGCCAGAATCTGCAGTTTTTTTAAGATTCATTCATGGGGTGTGAGTCTCACTGACCAGGACAGCATTTATTGCTCATCTCTGATTGCCTTTGCGAAGGTAGTGATGAGCTGCGTTCTTGAACCACTGCAGTCTATGCGCTGGAAGGAGTGACTGTGGATGGGGTGTCAATCAAACAGGTTTCTTTGGCCTTGATGGTGTTGAGCTTCTTGAGTGTTATTCGAACTACACTCGGTCAGGCAAGTGGAGAGTATTAATTTGGCATTTTGCACCTTTGCGACATGACACATCAGCAAAGTCTACTTTCTATTTTTATCAGAGGTAACAGTGTGTAGAAGTCTCCATTAATTCAATTGGTCTGCATTTAAAAAGACTAATTTTTGTTATTTCTGCCATTAGTGGTGGGAGATGGGTGAGGAAATTAGATTCTATATGTTTGATGTATCAACATTTATTCTTTGAATGTTGCTTTATCTTGACTTACCTTTCTCTTCCTACTGATTATAAACTTACTCTGATCCTGGTTGCAGTGATACAATGCTGGTGAGTTTAGAACATGGTTTTCTCATAATTTTAAACTAACCTACTTCTGACAAAATCAAATCTTCTCTCATGCAGCATGCAATCAGATTATATGCCTTAATTTATGATATGAAGAAGACTATCCAGAGGTTAAATTATATTTGCTGCATGTTTTGCTAAGAAAACACAAAAAAAGAATGAAACCAGAAGGACCACCCGGCATCAACCCAGTCACCAGAAAAGGCAAAGGTAAACCTAGCCCTGTCAACCCTGCAAAATCCTCCTTGCTAACATCGGGGGATTTGTGCCAAAGTTCAGAGAGCTGTTTCAAAGACGAGTCAAGCAAGAGCCTGACATAATCATATTCGCAGAATCATACCTTGCAGACAATGTCCCAGACACCACTATTACCATTCCTGAATATGTCCTGTCTCACCGGCAAGATAGACCCAGCAGAGGTGGTGGCACAGTGGTATATAGTCGGGAGGGAGTTGTCCTGGGAGTCCTCAACATCGACTCTGGACCCAATAGTCTCATGGCTTCAGGTTAAACATGGACAAGGAAACCTCCTCCTCCTGATTGCCACGTACCATCCTCCATCAGCTGATGAATCAGTACTCCTATATGTTGAACACTACTTGGAGGAAACACTGAGGGTGGCAGGGGCGCAGAATATATTCTGGGTGGGGGACTTCAATGTCCATCATCAAGAATGGTTTGATACTATCACAACAGACAGAGCTGGCCGAGCCCAAAAGGACATAGCTGCTAGACTGGGACTGCAGCACGTGGTGAGGGAACCAACAAGAGAGAAAAGCATACTTAGTCATTGGATTTACAGTGCAGAAGGAGGCCATTCGGCCCATCGAGTCTGCACCGGTCCTTGGAAATAGCATCCCACTTAAGCCCACACCCGTCACCCAGTAACCCCACCTAACCTTTTTGGATACTAAGGGCAATTTAGCATGGCCAATCCACCGAACCTGCACATCTTAACCTCATCTTCACCAGTCTGCCTGCTGCAGGTACATCTGTCCATGGCAGTATCGGTAGAAGTGACCACCGCACAGTTCTTGTGGAGACAAAGTTTCGACTTCATATTGAGGATACCCGCCATCATGCTATGTGGCACTATCACTGTGATAAATGGGATAGACTTTGAACAGATTTAGCAACTCAAGACTTATAAACACACAGTAAACATCTTATCAACTACCAACACTGATACCCCCGCCCCCAAGATACAGTACTCGATAGGTAACCTTCCTAACAATATTCATAAGTCAAAGACCCTTTTTAACAAAGACAGTAGGTTTGCATTCCTTACAGGAACAGGTATTTCTTCAGCATGCAGAGGGAGACCAAAATAGACCTCGTTGGTTTGAATGCATCTCTTCAACTGAAAACGAAACTAAAACTCGAGTCACAAACAGCTCCAGCTCAAACCGAAAGTCAAAAGCAGAGCCGGAGCCCAGCTCCACCCACACAATGACATCACTGCAGCCACTTGAGAAACAAACATTTCTTAAAGTGACATTCCCTTGATACCCCCCCCCCCAAAGAAAAAAATAAACCATCAACTTTGAGATGGTTTCATTTTTCACCTTTTCATTTTCTTTTAAACAACATTGACAGTAAATATACTTTTATGTTTAACAAAACAAAGCACGCAAACATTTATAATAACATAGTCCATTTTAGTTCCTCTTCCTCCACCGAACCTGCTTCTCTTCATCACATTCGTGACAAAGCATCGGCTATCACGTTTTCTCGTCCTGCCACATGTATTATTTTTAAATGAAATGGCTGCAACAATAAACTCCATCGAAGCAGTCTTGCATTGTTATTCCGGAATCGCTCCAAAAACGTTGATGGATTATGATCAGTATATATAATTGTTTCAGACGAATTGCTGGGAATATAAATTTGAACATTTTGCAAAGCCAGCACCAAGCTCAAAGTTTCCTTCTCAATCATTGAATGCTTCTTCTGGTGCGTATTTAATTTCTTAGAAAAATAACCAATAGGCCGCTCTAGTCCTTCGTCGTCTTCTTGTAAAAGCACAGCACCTACGCCCACATCACTCGCATCAACAACCACTTTGAATGGTTTTGTATCATTTGGGAGGGCCAACACAGGAGCAGTGGTTAACACAGCCTTCAGGCCATCAAATGCCTGTTGACACTCTGCTGTCCACTGAAATTTGCTACGCTTCTTTATTAAGTCCGTCAGTGGAGCCACCACACTGCTAAAGGTCGGCATAAATTTCCGGTAAAATCCACTCATGCCAAGAAATCGCATTATTTCCCTTCATATCGAGGGTATTGGAAACTCCCCAATAACTTTTGTTTTCACATCCCGTGGGACCATTCAACCCTGTCCGATTGTATGGCTGAGGAAAGTGACTTGGGCGTTTCCAAATTCACTTTTGTTTAGGTTTACCATCAAACCCGCCTCCTGAAGTCGATCGAATAAGTCCATCAGATGCTTCAAATGTTTTTTCCATGTCTGAATAAAAATTACCACATCGTTGATGTATACCGCACAATTGGGTAATCCTGAAACAACTTTTTTAGTTAACCGTGGCTGGACCATTTTTCATGTCAAATGGCATAACTTTGAATTGGTACATACCATCTGGAGTCACAAAAGCTGAAACCTCCTTCGCCCTTTCAGATAAAGGTACCTGTCAGTAACCTTTTACGTAAATCCAGTTTGGAAATAAAAGCTGATTGTCCCACCTTCTCAATGCAATCCTCCAAATGTAGGATAGGATAAGAGTCTGTTCTTATAACTGCATTAACCTTTATATAGTCCACACACAACTGTGTTGTATCGTCTGGTTTTGGTACCATCACTATGGGTGAGCTCCATTGGCTGCAACCCACTTTAATTATGCCATTTTTAAACATACTCTCAATTTCTTTGTTAACCTGTGCCAATTTTAATGGGTTAAGTCTGTATGGATGTTGTTTAATTGGAACAGCATTTCCCACATCTACATCATGTACAGCCATTTTAGTGTTTCCCAATTTATCTCCACAAACTTGCCAACGTGATATCAATAACTTTCAGGTCAGTTCGTTTTTCCTCTGGAAGGTAATTCAACAGTTTATCCCAATTTTTAAGAACATCATTGTTTTACAATTTAATTTGAGGGATGTCAAATTCAAAGTCATCTGGATTTGAATTAGAACTTTGAGTTAGAATCATTAAAACCTCCTCCATTTGCTCTCCTTCCCTTTCAAAGTAGAACATAGAAAAATACAGCACAGAACAAGCCCTACGGCCCACGATGTGCCCAACCTTTGTCCTAGATTAATCATCGATTATCACAGAATCTACAGTGCAGAAGGAGGCCACTCGGCCCACCGAGTCCGCACCGGCCCTTGGAAAGAACACCCTACCCAAGGTCAACACCTCCACCCAACACTAAGGGCAATTTATCATGGCCAATCCACCTAACCTGCACATCTTTGGACTGTGGGCGGAAACCGGAACACCCGGAGGAAACACACGCACACACGGGGAGGATGTGCAGACTCCACACAGACGGTGACCCAAGCCGGAATCGAACTTGGGACCCTGGAGCTGTGAAGCAATTGTGCTATCCACAATGCTACCGTGCTGCCCTTAAAAACAAATTAATCTATACTATATCATTCTACCGTAATCCATGTATCTATCCAATAGCTGCTTGAAGGTCCCTAATGTTTCCGACTCAACTACTTCCACAGGCAGTGCATTCCATGCCCCCACTACTCTCTGGGTAAATAACCTACCTCTGACATCCCCCCTATATCTTCCACCGTTCACCTTAAATTTATGTCCCCTTGTAATGGTTTGTTCCACCCGGGGAAAAAGTCTCTGACTGTCTATCTATTCCCCTGATCATCTTTTAAACCTCTATCAAGTCGCCCCTCATCCTTCTCCGTTCTAATAAGAAAAGGCCTAGCACCCTCAACCTTTCCTCGTAAGACCTACTCTCCATTCCAGGCAACATCCTGGTAAATCTCCTTTGCACTTTTTCCATAGCTTCCACATCCTTCCTAAAATGAGACGACCAGAACTGTACACAGTACTCCAAATGTGGCCTTACCAAAGTTTTGTACAGCTGTATCATCACCTCACGGCTCTTAAATTCAATCCCTCTGTTAATGAACGCTAGCACACCATAGGCCTTCTTTACAGCTCTATCCACTTGAGTGGCAACTTTCAAAGATGTATGAACATAGACCCCAAGATCTCTCTGCTCCTCCACATTGCCAAGAACTCTACCGCTAACCCTGTATTCCGCATTCATATTTGTCCTTCCAAAATGGACAACCTCACACTTTTCAGGGTTAAACTCCATCTGCCACTTCTCCGCCCAGCTCTGCATCCTATCTATGTCTCTTTGCAGCCGACAACAGCCCTCCTCACTATCCACAACTCCACCAATCTTCGTATCGTCTGCAAATTTACTGACCCACCCTTCAACTCCCTCATCCAAGTCATTAATGAAAATCACAAACAGCAGAGGACCCAGAACTGATCCCTGCGGTACGCCACTGGTAACTGGGATCCAGGCTGAATATTTGCCATCCACCACCACTCTCTGACTTCTATTGGTTAGCCAGTTCGTTATCCAACTGGCCAAATTTCCCACTATCCCATGCCTCCTTACTTTCTGCATAAGCCTACCATGGGGAACCTTATCAAATGCCTTACTAAAATCCATGTACACTACATCCACTGCTTTACCTTCATCCACATGCTTGGTCACATCCTCAAAGAATTCAACAAGACTTGTAAGACCAGACCTACCCCTCACAAATCCGTGCTGACTATTCCTAATCAAGCAGTGTCTTTCCAGATGCTCAGAAATCCTATCCTTCAGTACCCTTTCCATTACTTTGCCTACCGCCGAAGTAAGACTAACTGGCCTGTATTTCCCAGGGTTATCCTAGTCCCTTTTCTGAACAGGGACACGACATTTGCCACTCTCCAATCCCCTGGTACCACCCCTGTTGACGGTGAGGCCAAAAAGATCATTGCCAACGGCTCTGCAATTTCATCTCTTGCTTCCCATAGAATCCTTTGATATATCCCGTCAGGCCCGGAGGATTTGTCTATCCTCACGTTTTTCAAAATGGCCAACACATCTTCCTTCCTAACAAGTATTTCCTCGAGCTTACCAGTCTGTTTCACACTGTCCTTTCCAACAATATGGCCCCTCTCATTTGTAAATACGGAAGAAAAGTACTCGTTCAAGACCTCTCCTATCTCTTCAGACTCAATACACAATCTCCCGCTACTGTCCTTGATCGGACCTACCCTCGCTCTAGTCATTCTCATATTTCTCACATATGTGTCAAAGGCCTTGGGATTTTCCTTGATCCTACCCGCCAAAGATTGCTCATGCCCTCTCTTAGCTCTCCTAATCCCTTTCTTCAGTTCCCTCCTGGCTATCTTGTATCCCTCCAGCGCCCTGTCTGAACCTTGTTTCCTCAGCCTTGCATAAGTCTCCTTTTTCCTCTTAACAAGACATTCAACCTCTCTTGTCAACCATGGTTCCCTCACTCGACCATCTCTTCCCTGCCTGACAGGGACATACATATCAAGGACACGTAGTACCTGTTCCTTGAACAATTTCCACATTTCACTTGTGTCCTTCCCTGACAGCCTATGTTCCCAACTTATGCAGTTCAATTCTTGTCTGACAACATCCTGTTTACCCTTCCCCCAATTATAAACCTTGCCCTGTTGCACGCACCTATCCCTCTCCATTGCTAAAGTGAAAGTCACAGAATTGTGGTCACTATCTCCAAAATGCTCCCCCATTAACAAATCTATCACTTGCCCTGGTTCATTACCAAGTACCAAATCCAATATTGCCTCCCCTCTGGTCGGACAATCTATATACTGTGTTAGAAAAGCTTCCTGGACACACTGCACAAACACCACCCCATCCAAACTATTTGATCTAAAGAGTTTCCACTCAATGTTTGGGAAGTTAAAGTCACCCATGACTAGTACCCTGTGACTTCTGCACCTTTCCAAAATCTGCTCCCAATCTGTTCCTCCACATCTCTGGTACTATTGGGGGGCCTATAGAAAACTCCTAACAAGGTGACTGCTCCTTTCCTATTTCTGACTTCAACTTATACTACCTCAGTAGGCTGATACTCCTCGAACTCCCTTTCTGCAGCTGTTATACTATCTCTAATTAACAATGCCACCCCCCACCTCTTTTACCACCCTCCATAATCTTATTGAAACATCTATAACAACCATTTCTGCCCCTCTTCTATCCAAGTTTCCGTGATGGCCACCACATCGTAGTCCCAAGTACCAATCCATGCCTTAAGCTCACCCACCTTATTCCTGATGCTTCTTGCATTGAAGTATACACACTTCAACCCATCTCCGTGCCTGCAAGTACTCTCCTTTGTCAGTGTTCCCTTCCCCACTGCCTCACGACACGCTTTGGCGTCCTGAATAACGGCTAGCTTAGTTGCTGGACTACAAATCCGGTTCCCATTCCCCTGCCAAATTAGTTTAAACCCTCCCGAAGAGTACTAGAAAACCTCCCTCCCAGGATATTGGTGCCCCTCTAGTTCAGATGCAACCCGTCCTGCTTGTACAGGTCCCACCTTCCCCAGAATGCGCTCCAATTATCCAAATACCTGAAGCCCTCCCTCCTACACCATTCCTGCAGCCACGTGTTCAGCTGCACTCTCTCCCTATTCCTAGCCTCGCTATCACGTGGCACCGGCAACAAACCAGAGATGACAACTCTGTCTGTCCTGGCTTTTAACTTCCAGCCTAACTCCCTAACCTCGTTTATTACCTCCACACCCCTTTTCCTACCTACGTCGTTGGTACCAATGTGCACCACGATTTCTGGCTGCTCGCCCTCCCCCTTAAGGACCCTGAAGATACGATCCGAGGCATCCCTGGCCCTGGCACCCGGGAGGCAACATACCTTCCGGGAGTCTCGCTTGCGACCACAGAATCTCCTATCTATTCCCCTAACCATTGAATCCCCTACTACTATTGCTTTTCTATTCTCTCCCCCTTCCCTTCTGAGCCCCAGAGCCAGACTCAGTGCCAGAGACCTGGCCGCTAGGGCCTTCCCCCGGTAGGTCATCCCCCCCCCCCCCCCCCCCCCCCCCCCCCCAACAACATCCAAAACGATATATTTGTTTTTAAGGGGAACGGCCACGACGGATCCCTGCACTGTCTGCCTGTTTGTTTTCTTTCCCCTGACTGTAACCCAGCTACTCTTGTCCTGTACCTTGGGTGTGGTTAGCTCCCTGTAACTCTTCTCTATCACCCCCTCTGCCTCCCAGATGATCCGGAGTTCATCCAGCTTCAGCTCCAGTTCCCTAACACGGTCTTTGAGGAGCTGGAGTTGGGTGCACTTCCCGCAGGTATAGTCAGCGGAGACACCGGTGGTATCCCTCACCACCCACATCCTACAGGAGGAGCATGCAACTGGCCTAGCCTCCATCCCCTCTTACCTTACAGAATATAGCTGCACTGTGGACCAACTGGAACTCCGCCCTCCGACTCTGCTCCCAGTCAGCTACACTCTCTGTAAACTCCTGGCTCCCTTCTCGCTCTTTGCGGAAATGTAGGAAACGAAATGAAAGGAGCACCTTACTCCCTCCTCACCTAACTCCCTCAGTCACCAAACTCTCACTATCGCACTCAAATGCACCAAATTCAGCACTCAGCATATTCACATGACACACTCGGTGAGTTTTCCTTCTATCTGGCGTTCTTACCACATAATTCAACTCACTTAATTTCCTTTCAATCTGATATGGTCCACAAAACCGGGGAGCATGGTAACATAGTGGTTAGCACAGTTGCTTCAACGCTCCAGGGTCCCAGGTTCTATTCCCGGCTTGGGTCACTGTCTGTGTGGAGTTTGCACGTTCTCCCCGTGTGTGGATGTGTTTCCTCCAGGTGCTCCAGTTTCCTCCCACAGTCCAAAGATGTGCAGGTTAGGTGGATTGGCCATGATAAATTGCCCTTAGTGTCCAAAAAGGTTAAGTTGGGTTACAGGGATAAAGCGGGCGTGGGGCTTAAGTAGGGTGCTCTTTCCAAGGCCTGGTGCAGACTCGATGGGCTGAATGGTCTCCTTCTGCACTGTAAATTCTATGAAATCTATGAAAACCTTGCTTTTAACGGTTCACCTACCACTGGTAACATTACTAAAACTTTATCTCCACTGACAAAACTACAAAATTTTGCTTTCTTGTCCGCTGCCTGTTTCATCACATGGTGTGCAACCTTTAAAAGTTGTCTGGCCAATTCCCCTGCTCTATTTAATCATTCCCAAAATTTGACACGTAATCCAATAATGTAAGTTCCGACTGCTCACTCACCAATTTTTCCTTAATCAATTTAAGTGGTCCTCTTCCCTCATGACCAAAACTTAGTTCAAAAGGACTGAATTTGGTTGACTCATTAGGTGCATCCCTATTTGCAGACATTACGAATGGAATTCCTTTATCCCAATCCTCTGGATAATCTTGACAATAAGCCCTCAACATTGTCTTTAAAGTTTGATGCCACGTTTCTAACGCTCCCTGCGATTCTGGATGGTACACAGTTGATTTAAATTGTTTTATTCCTAAACTGTCCATAACCTCTTTGAATAACCTTGAGGTAAAATTTGATCCTTGATCCGATTGTATTTCTGTGGGTAGTCCATATCTAGTAAAGCATTTAAGTAACTCCTCCACAATCTTTCTAGCTGTAATATTCCGTACTGGAATGGCCCCTGGAAACCTAGTAGACACATCCATTATAGTCAAAAGGTATTGATTCCCACTTTTCATTTTAAGAAGTGGTCCTACGCAATCAATTAAGACCCTTGTAAAAAGTATCCTCAAATGCTGGAATGTGTATTGAGGTACTGGTTTTATTACTGCTTGAGGTTTCCCTATCACTTGACCTGTGTGACATGATCGACAAAATTTAACGACATCTTTATGTAGTCCAGGCCAATAAAAATGCTTTGGTATTTTAGCTTGAGTTTTCCTTACTCCCAAATGACCTCCCACTGGTACCTCGTGCTACTCGCAACACCTCCTTTCTATACCCTATCGGCAATACGACTTGATGAACTTCTGCCCACTTTTCATCCGCCTGCATATGTAAAGGTTTCCATTTTCTCAAGACATTATTTTTACGGTAATAATATTCTGGTATACACTCAGATTCCTCTTCCATGTATGCTTTCTGATGCATCCGTTTTAGTTCTATATCTTTCTGTTGTAACTACGCCAATTTTCCTGAACTAAAAATATCCGCCTCATCCTCCACCTGTTCTTGTTTTTTTCCAACCATCTGATCAAAAATCGTTTCTGATAATTGAACTTCAACTTTATCTTCACTCTTTGATTTCTCATCTTGCCTTAAACGCGACCTTGTTACTACATAATCCGGAAAAATCACAGGATATTCGTCCTTCAACACTTCAGTTGTCTGATTTTCTCTAAGAGTAGCTTCATACATTTGGTCTATCTTCCAAGCCCTTGTCCACCTATTAAAATTACTCTGTTTGATCCTAGCAAACTATACAATGTTTGACCAGGTTCTTTCCTTAAATTTCTAAACCTTTATCTGTAGGCTTCAGGCACTTGTTGATATGCATCTAACATGGATTTTTTTCACCTCTTCATACGTCCCAGCTACCTCCTCTGATAGTGATGCAAAGACTTCATTAGCCCTACCTACCAGCTTTGTTTGAATCAGTAATACCCACATGTCCTGTGGCCATTTCATTTGTTTAGCTACCTTCTCAAGTGAAATGAAGAAGGCTTCTACCTCCTTCTCATCAAACCTTGGCAATGCTTGGGCGTATTTAAGTAGATCCCTACCAAACCTTCAACTATGATGCTCTTTCTCTTTATCCTCATCACTATCCCCAAACTGTACGTTTCCCTTTACATCTGCCAATTTTAACTGACTGTCATGTTTCATGGCCATTTTCTGAAGTTCAAACTCTCTCTCTCTTTTCCCTGTCCTCTCTCTCTTTTTCCCTTTCCTCTCTCTTTCTTTCTTTTTTCGTTTTCCTCTCGATCTCATTCTCTCTCTTTTTCTTTTCCTCTCTTTCTCCCTGATCTGTACCTCCCTTTCTCCTGTTGTTCTGCTAGGGCTAGTCTTTCTTTTTTTCTTCCTTTTCTTTTCCCCTCATTGCGTATTCAAGCTGCTTTAATTCTTTTTCATGTTCAAGTTGTTTAATCTGTAACTGAATTTTTGCCATTTCTAATGAGTCAGACTGTATCTCAGGCAATTTTAAATGCTTAGCTACCGCCGTAAGTACCTCTTTTCGTATGCGGTCAGGTAACGTTAGCTGCAATGTTTTTGCCAAATCTGTAAGCCTTTTTTTAGTCGCTGTTCGTAAGGTACTGCATGTGACCCTCTCCACCCCCAAAAACTTCCGAACCTCTGAAAGAGCCATTGTCCACAACGCACTCCCTACGTAAACTTGAAAACAGCACCTGAAAAGCAAACACAAATATGCTCACCCCTCACTGTCTTTAAGTTCACTCAGCCAACCCAATCACGAAAGATAGACTTTTACCCCACGAGCCCCCAATTTATTATGGGCCAAGGTTTAGAAAACACCAAAGTATATCATGTACTTTACCTGACCCACAACTTTGTTAATAGGTTTTGGTTATGGGGAGCACACGGGCCCACTTTACAGGTGTGCTGCAACAGAGATCTAAAGTATTTTCAAACAAAACAATGTTTATTCTATGAATCCAGTTAACATTTTATAAACACACAGTAAACATCTGATCAACTACCAACACTGATACCCTCCCCAAAGATACAGTACTCTCGGTAACCCTTAGTAACTTTCCTAACAACATCCATGAGTCAAAGACCCATTTTAACAAAGACAGTAGGTTTGCATTCCTTCTAGAAACAGGTATTACTTTGAAATCATCAAGTGATCTGGAGACATTCTTTAGCATGCAGAGAGAGACCAAAATACACCTCCTTGGTTTGAATGCATCTCTCCAACTAAAACTAAAACTCAGAGCCAAAAACAGCTTCCAGCTCTAAACCAAAGTAAAAAGCAGAGCCAGAGCCCAGCTCCATCCACACAATGACATCACTGCAGCCACTTGAGAAGAGAAACATTTCCTAAAGTGACATTCCCATGACACTGCAGTTTAAAAAAATGTATTGAATTGCTTTCAAATTGTCTGTCAGGTCTTGACAATGTAGAAGTATTTTTATGTAAAAATACAAATCCCTATACTTTTTAACAACGTTGATTATTTCAGACGGTAGCTTGAGAGCTCATAGTATCTAAAGCACTTTATGTGAACATTGGAACAAGATAACGTTGTGAGACTAAATTATACAATCCTCTGTTCTGTGCTATAAAGAGTATTTTGTGGTTCAAGTGCAAACTAGTTTCTTAATCAACAAAAGCAATAATAATGGAATTGTTTAACTCAAAGAGTTTGTACAGCCTCTGGTTTCTTTGTTCTGAAAACCTGCATGTTAAAATATGACGAGCAAACTATACAATGAATACTTATTATCGATTATCATGGATAAATGACATTAACCATACAAAAAGGTTGTAACATATGGAAGTTAGTTTGTACTAATAGTTAGTACTATATAGCAGATGGTTTAGATTGACCTGTGCTGCGAAGAAATGTTTTTACTCATCCGTGAGATGAGTAAAAACGCAAGCTGCCCCTTGAACCGATGAGGTCCTTGTGGTGTAGATACATCAGTACTTTATAAGTCTTATGATCTTATAAGGCAGGATAATGGGGATGAGAAACATATTAACCATGATTGAATGGCGGAACAGACTTGATGGGCCGAATGGCCTAATTCTGCTCCTATGTCTTATGGTTTTTTTGTGAGTGTTCCAGGAATTTGACCCAATAATGATTAAGGAGTGGCATTATATTTCCACGTCAGAATGGTGTGTGACTTGGAGGGTAACTTGTAGGTTGTGGTGTTTTCATGTGTCTGCTGTCCTGGTCCATCGAGGTAGTGGAATGCAGATTTGGAAGATGCTGTCAAAGGAGCCTTGGCAGGTTACTGCAATCCATCTTTGCAGATGGTATGCACTATTGTCACAGTACACCAGTGATGGGCAAGTGAATATTTGTGGATGGGGTACCAATCAAGCAGGCTCCTTTCCCCTTGATGGTGTTGATATCCTTCAGTGGTGTTGCATTCTTGCATCTGTCCTTATGAGCACAAAATGAAGTCTAGGCAGAATGCAATGACTTCATAAGCTAAGCACTCAATAGATGCAAATTGCATATTTGGGTGTATAATCTCCAAATTCCTGCATGACTGTCTCCTTATTGTACAATGATGTCCTGATATATTTACAAACCTATATACAGAATTGTTTCATGGAATTTTTATAGATGCACACCGGTGTGTAAAATTAATTCCTAAACTTATATTGCATATTCAGAAAAATCCAACAAGCAAAATATAAGTTAAACAAGTAATGGTATTTTCCCTCCTCTTTTAAACAAACTCATGCCAACTGGGACTGTTTGGTAAAGATGAGGGGCAGAGAAAGGCCTATCCAATTTATAATCTGAAAAATCGAGTTGCGGGGAATTTTCACTGCTAAATGTTTCAGATAAACACATGGAATGAAAATATAATATTTCAAATTTTAAATCTGTATCTGATGTTGGTCCATACGTGCCACTCTGCTCCTCAATAAATTGATATGGTCTGCCATCATGTGAAATAATTCTGGCAAGTGGGCACTCAATATCTCTATAAACACACCAGGACTTCAATTTATTCATAATAAAAAATATATATCCTCTAGATTCAGTTTTGAGTAAGTGAGTATCAGAGTGAATCTCTTACAAAATGATCAGAGATAACACCAGTGCTTTCAAGTTATTAAGCTGACAAGTAAGCTAGCTATTATTGTCAAGCCACAAATCATTCATTTAATACATAAAATAGATTATTTTAGCTGAATTTGCATTCAAAATGTATTGTCTACATATCAGTTAAATGGTGCACAGGCACATTCCAAATCAACCTGTTTCAAATATTCAAAATAAAATTGTGAAGTGCCACATGAAAGCTATGGAGTAGCATTGACTTTTTTTCCAGACCTTCGTTAAGCCTGCAGTTAGAATGTTCTTGATTTTTGGGCATCCATTTACATAAAAGAACATAAAATTAATAGAAGCAGTCAGCACGGTGGCACAGTGCGTTAGCACTGTGGCCTCAAGGCGCCGAGGTCCCAGGTTCGATTCCGACTCTGGGTCACTGTCCGTGTGGCGTTTGCACATTCTCTGCGTGTTTGTGTGGGTTTCGCCCCCACAGCCCAAAACGATGTGCAAGCTAGGTGGATTGGCCACGCTAAATTGCCTCTTAATTGGAAAAAAATGAATTGGGTACTCTTAAAAAAAAATTTTTAATTAATAGAAAAGGGGCAGCATATATTCATTCAGCTGTGATCAGGGATGAGGGATTGGTTTTATCAAGAACTTTACTGTTCGGTATTTATATACTATTTTGAACCTGGCAAAAGGGTTCTTGGATTATGGTAGGGTAAAATAGTGGCAATCTGTTTACACTGGGTCGCAAAATGGAAGGGAGCAAACATTTAAAATGGGAAAGTTTACTTTGCAAAGTGGATGGTTAGAATGTGGCACATTTGCTACTAACCATTGATGCAACAAGAGACTAGAAGTTTAGTTTAAAGGGAATTGAACAGTTTCCTGAAAATCATAAATATTCAGAGTAAGGAGGAAAGGGAGGTGATACCAAGCTCTTGCTGAAAAGAATGAGTTCAAAGAAATTTCAAATTAGATTATAAGCACAATAAATATTATAGACCAATGTTTCCAAAGTAAAAGGAACATTTATGTTATGGTTCAAAGCTATTATACAATAAAACTATGCGAACACTTATAAAAGATCTCCAGCTCACCAAACAAACGAGCCTGACCTGTGGTTCTCAATATGCCATCAGCATATCTTTCCAATAAAACTCACCTGTGCATTTTTCCGTCCTAACACTGCAAATGTATTAAATTTGGGAACTTAATAAATACAACATCGACTTAATGTTCACACTTGCAAACACGTTACGTACAAATAATCATCTTCCTTGAAAATAAATTCTAGGTACAATATTTAAAATATTGTGTTAAATGGATGCAAGCCAGGTGGTAAAGTGCAAAGCAGGACATAAATTTTTTCCTGTTTAGTAGGTTTATTCCACAGGATGCAGCATTACAGATGTCTGCCCCTAGCTACTAGCCCAGTGTTCTGAATAGCTCTTTATACTGATTAAAAATCAAATAAACTAATTAACAAAAACAAATTGACAATTCCTTAAAAGGGCACGTCTCTCTGTATATGTGCTCTAAATCATTCATCGAACAATGCCCACCACCCATGCATCTTTAACAGCATAATCAACCAACCATTAGCAGGTACCCCTTTCTTTCTTTAAACAAAAACTTAACATATCTAAATAATTACAAAGCAGTCCAAGAGAAAAAAAAATTGGTTTTCTACGTTTCTGGTAACACATCATAACAAAAGGTTCTCTTCAAGGATCTCCAGCAATTTATTGGAGCAAGCGTTCCTTTTTGTAGAAACAGTCTGATAATTTGTAAATTCCATTGACCCATTTTACCTTGGAGATCTCGTTCCTTGCCCACATTCCCTTTATACTAGCAAGGCCAATTCTCAACCTTTTCTCGAAAGCACTCATTGTTGAATGAACATATCCCGAAGAGAAGAGACATCCACATAGAATTCAATGGGAACACTTTTCACAGAATGCCCCTTGTATACGATTTTCAGAATGTTTGTTTGAAAAGTACATTTCCATGTCTATCGCTTCCACTGGCACCACTTTCTGCAGCTCAGGTACTTTTGTTTGAAAGATAACTTATTGAAGGTATATCCAAAGTATACAGAGAATACAGAAACAGGAACAGTCCATATCACAAAACAACATCGAACACTGCATAACATATTTAACAATGCACATAACACTAATAATACAACAGGAATTCCCATATATACAAGTACACTCCCCAAATAATTTTTTTAAATAAAACAAAATAAAGTACCCCCCACCTCTTAATAGTCAATAATTAATGTACCCTATTGCCATCCCCTATTCCCCTCCCTCCCGCTACATTCTAGTAGTTATTGAAAAAGTCGCTGAACAGCTTCCACCTCATGGAGAACCCCTTATCCGAACCTCTAATGGCGAACTTGATTATCTCCAAATGAAGAAACCCAGCAAGGTCCCGTACCCGGGACCCAGTGCTCGGCAGTTCTGCAGTCCACCAACTAAGTAAAATTCTCCTTCGTGCTAGTAGGGAGGCGAAAGCCATGTCATCGGCTCCCTTTTGCACCATGACATACCAAGGTTTCTAGCCACCAAAACCTCCTTGTCATAAGGGCTTCTTCTTGTGATGTTCCTTGATTGTTCTCGGCACATTTTGGCCTCTACTTGTTCTATTTCTTTCTGGACTGCCGCTACATGACCTTTTCCTTCCATGATCAGAGATTCTTTTATCAGTATGTCATTGTTTTCTTGGGCCAGAATCACTTCCAGATCCGCTACAGAAACTCACACTATGTTTTCAAGCTTTCCACGGTTTCACCTCATCTTGCCAGTCCTTAGATCTCACGTCTTGTTCATCATCATCGACATTTGGTCAATGTTCAAATTTGCCAGTGGTTTTCCCCACTCTTTCTACAATGGTTGCATGCTTCCATTCACTGGGCATTCCTGATATTTATGTTACCTTAGTACCAACGTCGACAGTTTTGCTTTGGGAAAAATAATCCCTATCCTGCGCATCAGTATCCGTCCCTTTATCTATCGTATTCTTCTCATAACTATCAAACATATGAGCATGTGATGTACCGGAAACCTCATCACCTTCTTCGAAGTACAGATTCTGCAAATATATAATCAGTCCCAATTAACCTAAATGAATGAATCCTACTAGTTTGATTACCATGTTTGAGAATTACTGTCTTCCCGTCATACTCATTACTTTTCCTGGATCTTCACACTCTTTCTGACCCTCTCTTTTATCGAATATTAATTCTCAGATTAAAATTTATCTCAGATAGTGTTATGCGATGCCGTAAGACTCGCCTACTTTGATCTAAGACTTCTGCCTTGATGAATGCCCTCTTCTCTGTGTACAGAAAGGTGGGATAATTGTGGCCCCGCCGAGGGATGATCACGCATCACAGAAGGTATTTTTGCATTTCTCCCGTAGGCCAACTGAAGCATAGTTCCCAATCATTTGAAATGCGTTCTCCACATGGACTGTCCATGGCAGGCCTCCTTCTCTCTCTTTCGCCCTACCCCCCCAATTGTTGGTTAGAAATATAGCTGGTGCTCCCAGAACTGACCCTATCAATATTTTCATGGCTTTAACCACATTGTTGTGCCTGTCCATCCATTACTGTAGAAACACCAAATCGTGTTGTCATGTTTATGAAATGTTTCTAATCTTGTCCCATACCTTGTGCTAATGGGAGACTTACTTTTAAAAATTAATTTTTCCAATTAAGGGCCAGGCCACCTACCCTGCAAATCGTTGGGTTGAGACCCACGCAAACACGAGGAGAATGTGCAAACCACACAGACAATGACCTGGAGGTGTAATTGGCCCTGGGTCCTCAGCACCGTGAGACAGCTGTACTTATCACTGCATCACCGTGCCTCCCATTCTATTAAATGAAAATCGCTTATTGTCACAAGGAGGCTTCAAATGAAGTTACTGTGAAAAGCTCCGAGTCGCCACATTCCGACGCCTGTTCGGGGAGGCTGGTATGGGAATTGAACCGTGCTGCTGGCCTGCCTTGGTCTGCTTTAAAAGCCAGCTATTTAGCCCAGTGTGCTAAACCAGCCCCTAATGGGGGAATTGCAAGAGGCAGTAATGGTGTCCTCCAATTGCCTTTTTGCATTTTCACATTTTTCACTAATCTCTTCAAAACGCATTATGTACTCATCATCAACTTCACCTGTATCCTTTCAAAGGACTCTTAATCTATAATAAAAGGGATGACAAATTGTTGATGTAAATTTAAGATAAATTGTTTTTAGGGCAGAATGTGGCGCAGTGGTTAGCACTGGGACTGCGCCGCTGAGGACCAGTGTTCGAATCCCGGTCCTGGGTCACTATCCGTGTGGAGTTTGCACATTCTCCCCATGTCTGCGTGGGTTTCACCCCCACAACCCAAACATGTGCAGATTAGGTGGATTGGACACATTAAATTGCCCCTTAATTGGAAAAAAATAATTGGGTACTCTAAATTTATAAATAAAAAAGATAAATTGTCTTTTCCCTCTCCAATTCATATCACCCGATTAAAGAGGCTAGGTTTTGTTAAAGGGATTATAATAATATCTTGACTGAGTAAATTGCTAATCTACTGACTTTCCAATGACAACTGCTACATCGTGTTCCATGTCTAATTTAATCTCTGCTTTTTCACTGATGGCTTGCACAGCAGCAAGGGTATCTAACCAGATACATTTGTGCTAATAAAGTGGCTTACCCCAGCTATTCCACACCGCTCTGTTCAGCGACTTTAGTGTGTTGTCACCTCCAAACCTGAAGTAAGTAGAACCATCATACTGCATGACCTTATTTTGCTCCTATCACTGAGTGAATCCAAATGACATTTCAACTAATCCATTCCACATACCTGTGGATATGCAACCATTGTCCAACATGGTGCAATTCAATTAATCTGCAACTCGTTTGCTCATTATCAGACTGAGGAAACCAGTACAATTCCCTCTCATTGATCAATATCGTTATCTTCTGCTTCCTAACCTGCCCTGTCATACCTTATCTCAAATCCCTGTTATTCCATATTGGACAATTTACCACATGATATTTCAAATCATATCTGAAACATCTGATAATTTCCTGGCAGTTTATTTCTTTATTATTACCCATTCCAGTCGTTTTTCAGATTTGCCATAAAGGTCTCCAGTCTCATTTCAGTTCTGTGATTCCTCTGTTGTTTTGGTGTCTGTGCCTCATATCTCAATGCTCTTGAATTGCTCCAAGCATTGAATCCTCCATCTTTTGTGACACTGCCAAATGTCCCTTTAATGCCATGAAAGCCGCTGGAATTAACTGGCTACCCATGAATTTTTAAACATACTTTACAGTGCAGAATTCAGCCCAGTGAGTCCTCACAGGTCCCTGAAAGAGCACACTACCTAAACCCACACCTTCACCCTACCCCCGTAACCCAGCAGCCCACCTAATCTTTGGACACTACAGGGCAATTTAGCGTGACCAATCCACCTAAACCGCACATCTTTGGACTGTGGGAAGAAACCGAAGCACCCGGAGGAAACCATGCAGACACGGGGAGAACGTGCAGAATCTGTACAGAGAGTGACCCAAGCCGGGAATCGAACCTGGGACCCTGGCGGAGTAAAGCAACACTGTGTTACCACTGTGCTACTGTGCTGCTATATTCTTCTATGGAATCCACCTTCCTAAATTGATCAAAGGCTGGTCATGTCATGTATACATTTAATAGGTCATCTTGCGCTCTGATTTTATCCAGCAATATAGTAGATCATCCAAATCTTCCTCAACGTCCAACTGTCGCACTGAAAAGACTTCACCTGATCCTGTTTTTGTTCGAAAGCGACAGTACCAAGTCCATACCTTGTTTTCTTTTCATAAGGGCATAACTTGTGACCATCTACTTCAACTTTCCAATGATAATATGGTTCAGATTCGGAGAACATTGGTGGGAAATCATTCCCTGACACCTTATACTTCAGGTTAAGCTATAACTCCAATTACAATCTTTCATTTGAAAAAATAATTCTTAGTTTCCAATCTTCACTTTTATGCAGCCATCCTCTGTTACCATCTTAAATCGATCCAAGCCAGATCAAGTGCAAAACAGAACATATATGTTTTTCTTTGTTAGTCGGTTTATTCACAGGATGCAGCATTACAGACCTTTGCCTCTAACTCTGTTCCAGCTGACTTTCTTTTTATGTGCACTCAGTCTTTAATCAAATAATGACAATCACCTTTGTATCTTTGCCAACATAATCAACCAATAATTGACACTATGGCTGTAAAAGTAGAAGTAAAGTGTTTACCTTGCAAATGATAACTGTAAGAAAGGGACTAAGGAAATGACAGAAACTAAACAATAATAATCTTTATTGTCACAAGTAGGCTTACATTAACACTGCAATTAAGTTACTGTGAAAAGTCCCAAGTCGCCACATTCCGGCGCCTGTTCGGGTACACAGAGGGAGAATTCAGAATGTCCAAATTAGCTAGCAGCACTTCTTTCAGAACTTGTGGGAGGAAACCTGAGCACCCGGAGGAAACTCACGCAGACACTGGGAGAACGTGCAGTCTACACACACAGTGACCCAAGCCTGGAATCGAACCTGGGACCCTGGAGCTGTGAAGCAACAGTGCTACCCACTGTGCTACCGTGCTGCCCATAATACTATGGGCTGCATTCTCTGATTTTCGGGCTATGTCCTGACACCAGCATGGGAATGGTGGCGTTTTATGACCGAAAGCTCGGCACAAAACGGCCACCGATCCTCCATTTGGGGGGGGCTAGCAGGCAGGCAGCATAGAGCACCCGGCTCCAGCTGCCAGTATGGCCCGGAGAATTGCCGGGTCCGTGGCCACGCATGTGCACAGCGGCGGCCTGCTGCACCGTCCAACATGGCTCCGGCCACACGCTGACCCTGCCAGCCAAATAATGCCCCTCTTTGGCCAGGCTTGTCATCCCCGGACCACCCCCCCCCACCAATGCCCCCAGCCCTTGCCAAAGTTCTCCCTGCCCGCGGATCGGCTCTCCCTCGACTGTGGCGCCGCTGGACTGAGTCCAGAGCCCCCCACGCCAAGTTCCCAACAAAAAATAGCACACAAGACCGACACTGTCGGGAACCCGGCCGGCCGGTGGTGGAGCATCGGGAGGTGGGCCTCGGGTAACGTCAATACGGCATGCGGCATACCCCTAGAGTACGCTGCTTTGGAGGGGGCAGAGCATCGCAAAGCGATGCCACTGACGATTTTGTCGCAAGCGGCGATTCTCCGGCCGATCGCGAGTTTGCCGTCAGAGACTGGAGAATCCCGCCCTGTGTGTCTGTCTTCACAGAGGAAGATACAAAAACCCTCCCATGAATACTGGAGAGCCAAAGGACAAGTGAAAATGAGGACTTGAAAAAAATTGGTGAGAGTAAAATTTGGCAGAAATTCATGGGACTGATGTTGATAAATTCCTTGGACCTAATGATGTATATCCCAGAGTGTTGAAAGTGGTTTGTGGAAATAGTGGATATGTTGATGGCCACCTTCTAAAATTCTACAGATGCTGGAATAGTTTCTGCAGATTGAAAGGTAGCAAATATAACCCCACTAATTAAGAAAGGGAGAGAGTAAATGAGAACTACAGACCTGTTAGTCGGACACGAACAGAAGGGAAAATGCTAGAATGTTATGCAGGATGTGATAACTGGACACTTCAAAACTAATGGTAGGATTGGGCACAGTCAACATGGATTTATAAAATTTGACAAACCTGATGTATCCAACAGAATAGCTATGGGGGAACCAATGGGTGTGTATTTCGATTATCAGAACGCTCTTGATTAGGACCCACACAGAAGGCTCATAAAGAAAATTAGAGCACATGGGTTTGGACGCAGAATACTGGCATGGCATATTTGATAATAGAGTCATTCTCAGTGCTTGGGCTCCAGTGATTCCATAGTCTATACCAACAATGTGGATGTCGGGACCAAATGCAATATTTCAAAGTTGGCTGATGACAAAACTAGATGGAAATGTGAGCTATGGTTTCAAAGAGGTTTCAGGCGGATTTAGACAAGCAACCGGAGTGGTCATAAACACAGCAGATGAAATATAATGTGGAAAAATGTGAGGTTATTCACTTTGGTAGAGGAAACAGAAATGCAGAGTATTTCCAAAATGGTGAGGTTGGGAAATGCTGATGGCCAAAGGGACCTGGATGTCCTTGTTCATGGGTCACTGAAAACCAAGATGCAGCAGTTTCAGCAAGCAATTGAGAAGGCAAATGGTATGCTGCTTTTATTACAAGAGGATTTGAGTACAGGAGTAAAGAAGTCTTGCTGCAATTGTAAACAGCATTAGAGAGATCTCACCTGGCATATTGTGCACAGTTTTGCTCTCCTTGCCCAAGGAAGGATATGCTTCCCATACAAAGGTTAACCAGCTTGAAGAATAGGATGGTGGTATTGTCCTATGAGGAGAGATTGAGGAGACTGGACCTATATTCTCTAGAGTTTAGACAGAAGACTGAGAGGTGATCCACTTGAACTATAAAAAATTCTTACCGTGCTCAACAGAAAGATGGAAGAAGGATTTTTCCCGTGACTGGGATGTCTAGAACTAGAGAACACTGCCTCAGAATAAAGGGCAGGCCATGAGGAGACATTTCTTCACTGAGGGGGTGAATATTTGGAGTTCTCATGGAATCATAGAATTTACAGTTCAGAAGGAGGCCATTCAGCCAATTGAGTCTGCACCAGCCCTTTGAAAGAGCACCCTACTTAAGCCCACGTCTCCACCCTATCCCTGTAACCCAGCAACATAACCTAACCTTTTGGACACTAAGGGGCAATTTAACATGGCCAATCCACCTAACCTGCACATATTTGGACTGGGGGAGGAAACCTGAGCACCCGGAGGAAACCCACGCAGACACAGGGAGAAAGTGCAAACACCATACAGCCAGTCACCCGAGGCCGAAATTGAACCTGGGACCCTGGAGCTGTGAGGCAGCTGTGGAGGTTCAGTCCTTGAGTATATTCAAGGCAGAGATCAATAGATTTCTAGATATTAAAGATATGAAGAGATATGGGGATGGTGTAGGAAAATGGCAGTGAGGTAGATGATCAGCCATGATCTAGTTGAATGGCAGAGCAGGCTCGTGGGGCTGGATTGTCTACTCCTTCTCCTGTCCCAATATATCTTCAGTCCGAGTCAGACCCGGTATTGCAATAGAGTACACACATACCACAATCAGCAATTGCCTCCCAAACACTCATACAGGGGAGGAATATACTGGCATTGAAACATTTCAGAGAAGGTACACTAGGCTGGTTTCCAGGATGAACGGCTGTCCTATGAGAAGGTTGGGCCTATATTCATTAGAGTTTTCATGAATGAAAAGTGATCTTACTGAAACATAAGATTCTGTAGGGGATTGGCAGGGTAGATGTTGAGAGAATGGATTCCCTCATGGGGAAATTTAGAACCAGTGGGCACAGTTAAAAATAAAAGGTCTCCAATTTAAGATGGATGTCTTGAAAATTATCTTCCCCAGAGAGCAGTGGCGGCAGAGTCATGGATTACATTCAAGGCTTAGTTGGACAGTTGTTTGATCTACAAGGGAGTACAATGTTATGTGCGATAGTCAGCAAAGTGGAGTTAAAGCTGCAATCCGATCAGTCACAATTTTATTGAATGGTGAAGCAGGATAGATGAACTGAACTACCTACTCGTGATCCCATTTCTTATGATTCTTATAATATATCTTCACAATGTTATGCTTCTTTCTACATTTACGATATCGCCCATCTTTTTGTCATTGGCAAACTTGATTATGTGATTCGCTATTCTGTCACTTAAGTCATTAATAAATACACTGATTAATTGGGGTCATAATGTACATCCTACTGGGACATCACTAGCCAAATCCTGCTAAGTAGGGTACCTGTTCATTATCCCTACTTTATGCCTCACATTGCTGTGTGCGTGTCAATGTGTGAACTTTTGAGTGTGTGTGCATGAAATTGGCACGTGTTTTATTATTTTTACTTAGACCAGATTTAAACTCAAGAAAACTTGCAGAATTTTTTTTTTATGATCACAGTGCATGAATGTTTAATATCCTTTCTACAAAAACCTTGTCACTTTCAAACAAGGAATGGGCAAAGAAAGGAGCAATACCCCATCTCAGTCGATTGAAACAGAGTCTGGCATGCTGTAAATGCTAATACAGAAATGAATGCCTGTCATCTCTTTATTTTTCTTTATAATATCAGTCTTTTAAGGGCTCACATTGCTCTTGACAGCCCACTTAATAGAATTGTTAAAATAGTGTTGATTTTGATATCCGTTGCAAGTTAATTTTAATATCTGATCTTGAGTTGGCTCAATTGTTCTGAAGAATTAGGTATTTCTGATCACTAGTTTTTGTTTTATTTTTAAGTGAAAATGAATTCTGTCACCCCAGCATGCAAATTCCATCAATTTATTTCATTTTTCGTGACTGGAATGAATCCAGAATGCTATCTTTAATTATTTTCGCACCTAAATTTTTAGGTTTTCATTACAGAAAACAAAGTATAAAAAGAATTCATTGTTGACAAAAATGACAAAGCCTTGTAATATATGCCCTCACCAAATGAAAACGTAACCATATGCCAAAAAATAGGAATAGAACATGGGCCCATCAAACCTGCTCTGCTATTCAATACGATCATGGCTGATCATCTGCGTCAACTCCACTTTCCTACTCACTCAGCATACCTGAATGCAGAACCATGCTCCTCCCAAATCAGGCAAGATGGAGCACTTCTGTGCAGGCATAGACATAATGTTCGACTGTTACTGGCCACTGGTTTCTGCCAAGCTCTTCAGATTTTCCGGTCACCGAAGACTCCGTGAAGTCTCACTTTCTTATCCCTTACACACCATGTAATCAGCCCCATTTCCCTTCCCTGCAGCAGTCATTGCAATGGGCCCCTATCCCCTTCTTTTGGTTTAGTTGCCAGTGGCTGTGAAACAGAGCTGCCAGCCCAGGGCAAGGGAACCTATATATTAGGCAGATGGGCGCAGAAACGCTGCAAAGTTTGAAGCTGCCACTCACCTTCCTGGCTCAGCCACACAACCTTCCAGTTTTTCCCGTACCCCAGACCCAGGCAGTCAGTCACAGGGTTACACTTACCTGTCTCTGCCTGCACCACATCGGTGCACAAACATCCCAGGCCTGCTCAGCACTTGCTGCTAAACATGTTGAATAAAGTAGAGCACTTTAAGCTCACCATTTGCACCTTGCTGATTGGCATATTCAATTCAGCAGGCCCAGTGCTGCCCCACCAGTACCTCCAAACTGGATAGTCTCTTCCCCTTGGTCTCTGTTGCTACCAGGGAGAAGGTGGAACATTTGACTCCAGAATCTATTTCTGCAACCCCCATTGGCCGGCATGACACACAGTTTGGGAACTATTGTGATATAAAGAAAAACCTAATTTGTTATCTTGCATCAATGTCCTAATATTGTGATTTCAAAACAAAAATCTGAATTCAATAGTTACTAACAGCTCGCATGTATCCTACACTGACCCCCTTAGGAAAAGCAAGCCAAGGAAAAATAAGCTGTTCTCTTCAGCTTTATATAATTACAACAACATTTCTGTGATCATTTAGAGCACAAATAAAGTAAGTAGAAGTGAAAAACAGCAGAATACATGGGGTGAGCATACAAATTGGAATGTTATATTTAACACAGAGGGTACAATGCTTTTGGACGGTGGTGATCGGTTACAACCTCTAGCAGTAACCTATCCGGATATTCTGTATGAAAAACAAATTAAGCACATCCGGAGGTAATCCAATTGCCTGCCTAAATAATTGTTTCCCAATCATTGAGGATTGCTTGGCCCTCAAACGTTAGGCTAAAAATCACAAAATACCAATATAGTATATTTTTCTCCTCAGTTTATAATGTAACAGACATATTCTGTGGCATTAAATGGTGCTTACATGCAACAACATTGAACTTAAGGCCAAATGATGATGTAGCAATCCATTTAACCATCAAATAACAGAGCAAAGCTACCTCCAAAAGAGGTCTTAGTCCGGATTGACCCAAATCTGGCTAAGTTAATGTCTTAAAACCCATTTGTGTTATCTGTTGTTACAGCTCTGATATTGATAGCAACATCTAGAGTCCACAATGCCTACATAAATGTGGAAATCAGCAATGTTGCTGTCAGTGATTCTGTGCTTTTCTGTAAGGTATGCTGTTGAGGTCGCCACAAGTTACATAGATTTGGAAATCATTTAACTGACAATTTTCCCTTTCAGGTTATTATTCTCGCTGTAAAAGCAATTGGTAAAGTTGCACTTTGTTGAACGAGGTGTAACTAGGTTTTAACAGTTTACTCAGTTCATAATTGCTGCCGATAAATCTCTCTCACTCTGAAAAATTAATTTTATTTATGTGGAATGTCAAATTTCTCCATTAGGATAAAACATATGCATTTTAAAGTTTTTTAATATTCTCATATGTTTGTCCCAAACATTTATTTTTCTCTCTGTGACATGATATCAAAACGTGATGAATAATATTTCATTGTTGTGGCCGTCTTCTGAGAATATTTAAATATGATTGGCTGCTACCCAGCGTGATACATTACTGTTATGATACACCTGGAGACCTCCTTGACTTGACACCAGATTCAAACAAGCATCGGGGAAAGGGGAAATCCACGCCATAGATTTTGTTGAGTCTTTGTTGACAGATGTTTGGGGGGGTCATTGACAAATGATGTTGCTCCCCCATTGACCACCGTATCTGGGCCAGTTTGTGCATGGTCAGAAACCACTTTGACTGACTAAATCAACAGATAAATGTGGATTATTTTGAAACATGATCCTACGTGGGTGTCATGGTAGCATGGTGGTTATCACTATTGCTTCACAGCGCCAGGTCCCAGGTTTGATTCCCGGCTTGTGTCATTGTCTATGCGGAGTCTGCACGTTCTCCCTGTATCTGAGTGGGTTTCCTCTGGGTGCTCCGGTTTCCTCCCACAAGTCCCAAAAGACGTGCTGTTAGGTCATTTGGACATTCTGAATTCTCCCCTCAGTGTACCCGAACAGGCGCCAGAATGTCGCGACTAGAGGCTTTTCACAGTAACTTCATTGCAGTGTTAATGTAAGCCTACTTGTGACAATAAAGATTATTATTACCAATATGTTTGAATCAATAGATATTCTCTTTGCTCAAATGAGCTAGGGTAGACCAAATACATCCTCAGTTCACTCTTGTATATGGAGTATCTGCACAGAAGTAATTTGAGACATTTTCAGTTTGGGTCACCAAGAGATGGGCCTGTCTTCCCCTCTGGACTACCATTATTTTACCTTTTTACGTTTAAGAATAAAGGCTACACTGGCTTGGAACCTGGATGGTTGCTCCTGTTCCTGGACAAAAATATTTTTTTAATATGCATTTTCTCTGTCCCTCTTAAAATACAGTGTCTAAAAGGTACAAGCAGAAAATTACACTACTAACCTCTATTGACTTTGTTCTCTGCCATGACAATAAACAGAGGCAGGATCTCACTGCCTTTGAACATGAATTTCGCCTTTAGCTGGGGAGAGGCCAGATTACTCAAATTGTGCATTTAAGACTGGGTATGTACCAATGAATGGCCTGGTTATTGAAAATCAGCAAGCATTTGTTCAGTGGGAAATTCCTTAGTTAGTTCCTCCAGGGATTTTGCTAATGGAATTTGCAAAGTCAAATAAAAGAAAGATAAATTTTATGCAATGATATTCCAATTTGTTCCACGTATTCTGCCGTTTATCCTGCTTATGCTCAAAACTTATCTAAAGCTTAGTTCTGGTTAATGTTGCACTAATTTCAATCCTTCATGATCCATTTGCGTTTGCATCGTTAGGGTCACCTGTTGATGTCAAGCTTAATGTAAGTTGTTTGTGCCCAATTAGACTTGTAATGGTTTCACAGTTAGGTCCCTAATTTAGTTCTTTATAAGTTAATGTGTCGACTGCTGAGACATCTGCTGTCAGCACACACCTCTACTGGAGAATAAATCAGAGAGTAACTTTTGCGAGCATGCACATACAAAGTTAAATGCAGAATTCTAGAAGTTCAGGTCTGAGTTAACTTTCCCGTCTAAGGCCCTGTCATAACTTTGCCTGTGTCTTGACATTGAAATACTCAATATCTTGAAGCTTTGGAGTATTTGCCCACTGAATTCACCAGAAAAAGTTAGGCTTTGTGGATTCAGGTGTCAGTGAAATCTAAATGGCTCAAAAACTAATTACTGCCAAACAACTCTTCTGGACCAGAAAATTAAATTTTACAATCGTAGAGTCTCATTTCTTCAGAAGTGAATTATTGTTGAGGATTTCACTTCTTTGTATTCTGCCTCTTTAATCTCTCCCACATTCTCTATCTTAACGTTCTTTGTCTTTTTTGATCATTATTTTGCTTTTGGCACATGATTTAAATCCGATTCAATCTTGCTTCATGGTCCTGCTTTAGACTTTGCATGTCTCAATGAAGATTCTTTAAACTAATTGGTTGAAGAGCCTCACTGTTACTTGCATGGCTTACACGCTGCATGGGTACCCTGGAGAGGGTACATCATTGGATCACACTCAGGATTGGAGCAGGATTCAACTCATAAAATCCAGGCCGTTACAAAGAACAAAGAAAAGTACAGCACAGGAACAGGCCCTTCGGCCCTCCAAGACTGTGCCGACCATGCTGCCTGTCTAAACTAAAGTCTTCTACACTTCCTGGGTCCGTATCCCTCTATTCACATCCTATTCATGTATTTGTCGAGATGCCCCATAAATGTCACTATCGTCCCTGCTTCCACCACCTCCTCCGGCAGCGAGTTCCAGGCACCCACTACCCTCTGTGTAAAAGGCTTGCCTCGTACATCTCCTCTAAACCTTGCCCCTCGCACCTTAAACCTATGCCCCCTAGTAATTGACCCCTCTACCCTGGGAAAAAGCCTCTGACTGTCGACTCTGTCTATGCCCCTCATACTTTTGTAGACCTCTATCAGGTCGCCCCTCAACCTCCGTCGGTCCAGTGAGAACAAACCAAGTTTATTCAACCGCTCCTCATAGCTAATGCCCTCCATACCAGGCAGCATCCTGGTAAATCTCTTCTGCACCCTCTCTAAAGCCTCCACATCCTTCTGGTAGTGTGGCAAAATTCTTATACTCAATGCCCCGGCCAATGAAGGCAAGCATGCCGTATGCCTTCTTGACTACCTTCTCCACCTGTGTTGCCCCTTTCAGTGACCTGTGGACCTGTACACCTAGATTTCTCAGACTGTCAATACTCTTGAGGGTTCTACCATTCACTGTATATTACCTACCTGCATTAGACCTTCCGAAATGCATTACCTCACATTTATCCGGATTAAACTCCATCTGCCATCTCTCCGCCCAAGTCTCCAAATGATCTAAATCCTGCTGTAACCTCTGACAGTCCTCATCGCTATCTGCAATTCCACCAAACTTTGTCGTCTGCAAACTTACTCATCAGACCAGTTACATTTTCCTCCAAATGATTTATATATACTACGAACAGCAAAGGTCCCAGCACTGATCCCTGCGGAACACCATTAGTCACAGCCCTCCAATCAGAAAATCACCCTTCCATTGCTACTCTCTGCCTTCTATGACCTAGCCAGTTCTGTGTCCATCTTGCCAGCTCACCCCTGATCCCATGTGACTTCACCTTTTGTACCAGTCTGCCATGAGGGACCTTATCAAAGGCCTTACTGAAGTCCATATAGACAACATCCACTGCCCTACCTGCATCAATCATCTTTGTGACCTCTTCGAAAAACTCTATCAAGTTAGTGAGACACGACCTCCCTTTCACAAAACCATGCTGCCTCTCACTAATACGTCCATTTGCTTCCAAATGGGAGTAGATCCTGTCTCGAAGAAATCTCTCCAGTAATTTCCCTACCACTGACGTAAGGCTCACCGGCCTGTAGTTCCCTGGATTATCCTTGCTGCCCTTCTTAAACAAATGAACAACATTGGCTATTCTCCAGTCCTCCGGGACATCACCTGAAGACAGTGAGGATCCAAAGATTTCTGTCAAGGCCTCAGCAATTTCCTCTCCAGCCTCCTTCAGTATTCTGGGGTAGATCCCATCAGGCCCTGGGGACTTATCTACCTGAAGATTTTTCAAGACGCCCAACACCTCGTCTTTTTGGAGCTCAATGTGACCCAGGCTATCTACACACCCTTCTCCAGACTCAACATCCATCAATTCCTTCTCTTTGGTTAATACTGATGCAAAGTATTCATTTAGTACCTCGCCCATTTCCTCTGACTCCACACATAGATTCCCTTGCCTATCCTTCAGTGGGCCAACCCTTTCCCTGGCTACCCTCTTGCTTTTTATGTACGTGTAAAAAGCTTTGGGATTTTCCTTAACCCTATTTGCCAATGACTTTTCGTGACCCCTTTTAGGCCTCCTGACTCCTTGCTCAAGTTCTTTCCTACTTTCCTTATATTCCACACAGGCTTAGTCTGTTCCCAGCCTTCTCGCCCTGACAAATGCCTCCTTTTTCTTTTTGACGAGGCCGACAATATCTCTCGTTATCCAAGGTTCCCGAAATTTGCCGTATTTATCCTTCTTCCGCATAGGAACATGCCGGTCCTGAATTCCTTTCAATTGGCATTTGAAAGCCTCCCACATGTCAGATGTTAATTTACCCTCAAACATCCGCTCCCAATCTAGGTTCTTCAGTTCCCACCTAATATTGTTATAATTAGCCTTCCCCCAATTTAACACATTCACCCTAGACCACTTTTATCTTTGTCCACCAGCACTTTAAAACTTACTGAATTGTGGTCACTGTTCACGAAATGCTCCCCTACTGAAACTTCTACCACCCGGCCAGGCTCATTCCCCAATACCAGGTTCAGTACAGCCCCTTCCCTAGTTGGACTATCTACATATTATTTTAAGAAACCCTCCTGGATGCTCCTTCCAAACGCTGCCCCGTCCAGGCCCCTAGCACTAAGTGAGTCCCAGTCAATATTGGGAAAGTTGAAGTTTCTCATCACAACACTGTTGTTTTTACTCGTTTCCAAAATCTGTCTACCTATCTTCTCACTTCTCCCGCTGGCTGTTGGGAGGCCTCTAGTAAACACCCAACATTGTGACTGCACCCTTCTTATTCCTGATCTCTACCCATATATAGCCTTTCTGCCCTCTGAGGTGTCCTCCCGTAGTACAGCTGTGATATTCTCCCTAACCAGTAGCGCAACTCCGCCACCCCTTTTGCATCCCCCTCTATCCCGCCTGAAACATCTAAATCCTGGAACGTTCAGCTGCCAATCCTGTCCTTCCCTCAACCACGTCTCTGTCATGGCAACAACATCATAGTTCCAAGTACTAATCCAAGCTCTAAGTTAATCTGCCTTACCCGTAATACTTCTTGCATTAAAACATATGCACTTCAGGCCACCAGACCCGCTGTTTTCAGCAACATCTCCCTGTCTGCTGTTCCTCAGAACCATACTGGCCCTATTCCCTAGTTCTCCCTCAATGCTTTCACCTTCTGACCTATTGCTCAGGTACCCACCCCCCTGCCTTACTAATTTAAACCCTCCCGTGTGACACTAGCAAACCTCGTGGCCAGGATATTTTATGCCTCTCCAGTTTAGATGCAACCTGTCCTTCTTATACAGGTCACACCTGCCCCGGAAGAGCTCCTAGTGGTCCAGATAACGGAAACCCTCCCTCCTACACCAGCTGTGTAGCCACGTGTTTAGCTGCTCTATCTTCCTATTTCTAGCCTCACTGGCACGTGGCACAGGGAGTAATCCCGAGATTACAACCCTAGAGGTCCTGTCTTTTAACTTTCTGCCTAGCTCCCTGAACTCCTGCTGCAGGACCTCATGCCCCTTCCTGCCTATGTCGTTAGTACCAATATGTACAACGACCTCTGCCTGTTTGCCCTCCCCCTTCAGGATGCCCGCTACCCATTCTGAGACATCCAGGACCCTGGCATCAGGGAGGCAACATACCATCCTGGAGTCTCTTTCACGTCCACAGAAACGCCTATCTGTGCCCCTGACTACAGAGTCCCCTATGACTTTTGCTCTTCTGCGCTTTGACCCTCCCTGCTGAACATCAGAGCCAGCCGTGGTGCCACTGCTCTGGCTGCTGCTGTTTTCCCCTGATAGGCTATCCCCCCGACAGTATCCAAAGGGGTATACCTGTTCTAGAGGGGGACAACCACAGGGGATTCCTGCACTGACTGCCTGCCCCTTCTGGTGGTCACCCATTTCTCTGCCTGCACCTTGGGTGTGACCACATTTATATAACTGCTATCTCTGACGTTTTCCGCCACCTGCATGCTCCTAAGTGCATCCAATTGCTGCTCCAACTGAACCATGCGGTCTGTGAGGAGCTCCAGCTGGGTGCACTTTCTGCAGATGAAGCCATCCGGGATGCCGGATGCCCCCCGGACCTGCCACATCTCACAGTCAGAGCACTGTACCCCTCTAATTGACATTGTGTTAATTAATTAGAAAATTTAATTTAAATTTTTTTTTAAAAAAAAGTTACTGTTAACTATATGTTTCCTAGCACCAAATTTCTACTATAAATGTGAAAGCTAAATACAGTACTCTCCGATCTCTGGCTTAAATACCCCTCTAAATTATAATTAAGTAATTAATTAATTATGTTTAATTAGTTTAACAATGTTTAATTTTTAAATTTAGTGCAGATTCCCAACCAGCCAATCAGGTCACAGCTTTACTGTGAAGTCACTTCAGTTTTCCCCCCACACAATTTGGAAAGGTAATAAAAAAATCAAAATCAAAATCACTACAGATGAGCTTTATTTAATCACTGTCTATTGACACCACTGTGTCAGCCAATGAGCTAGAGGCAGAACAGGAACTCCAGCAAAGTTAACAAAGCTTATTTACTCAGCAAATAGCAAAGCAATCAAAGTCTATTTATGGCCTTTGCAATAATGGTCTCTACAACTGCAGCAAATAGAATTGAGGTGTATAAAATCAATCTCACTCAAAGCAGTAATTGACTGGGGAATTGCCCAATTAACTCATTTCTGGCCAGGAACAGTTGTGTCGCTGTATGCATTCTCCAAATTACTCTGTACAAGACAAGAGTTGTACTCTGAAATCAGTGACGTGATGGAAATGCTCCCAGTTGTGACATTTGTGGGGTTAGCTAAAATGACGGACAATTAGTTCTTGACCAGAAGTACACTGGGAAGCAAAGTAAATAAACTCTTAAGGACAGTAGGTACATATAATGACACCATGATATGCCCAATGTTGCTTCCCATTTGCTTTAAGAACTAGTTGTTCCATTGTTCTGCCTTTCTCCACACAAGTAGAAACTTGAAACTATGATTGTGGAGAGAAGGTTTTGACTTGTACACATCGATTTAGACAGTTTTGCTAATTATGTGAAGGATGACCGAAGGCAAACAAATGAAGTAACAGTGGCCAGCTAATTGCTGAGTATGTCCCATATTATTAACATCTTGTAGGGTGGAAGCTCAGAGCACAGGTTCAAGATTATTGATTTGTTACGATCCTATTGTAGGCCGTTGATGTTTATAAAAGAAAACCGAACCCAATTAACCAGATGCAGAACTACACAAGATTTCACAGTTTAAACAAAAACAAATTCTATTGTATATCAAGAAGAATTAAAACAAAGTTAGCAGTACCAATTTAATACTATAGTTTACAACTATGTATATTGTGTACTCGGTTCTACGTCTAACTTCCCCTAACCCCCAAGAATTCCCTTGTATATTCGACCAATCTTGAAGGTACCTTCACTTCTTTAGGGACCGACCCAAATATGTGCTTTGCTCCATAGAATTCACTTTAATTCTCCTCCCTGTTCCAAGATAAAATCCTGTTGGGTCCTCCCATTAGCTTTTTGGCTACGTGATCCTTTCTTCACAGACACTGTGGATGTTTTACCTCCTTGTTCAGGTTGTCAGCAGATACCCAGCTGCCTTCTCTCAGCTTTCCAAGCTAACTCTGCCACCAGGCCCTGTGAGGATCACTGTTTAAAAAAAACAATGCAGCACAGGAACATGCCCATCTGCCCTATAGATTTTCTTTTCCCACTAACTGCTAGTCAGAGCTAATCTTCCAACTGTCTTTCCCTATTTTCACTGTTTTCAAAATCCAAACTGAGATTGAATACTATCCTCATTCCGCACAGTGAATGATGAAGTTAGTTTTTTCTCTGTAAGAAGAGTAAGAAGTCTTACAACACCACGTTAAAGTCCAGCAGGTTTGTTTCGAATCACTAGCTTTCGAAGCACTGCTCCTTCCTCGGGTGAGAAGGGTAGGCCTAACTGATCATCTCTTCTGGGCTTTCTCAAAATAGTGTGATGTCGTCTACATCACAGCAAAACTGCAACTGCCTCTGTCTATTTCCAAACTGAACTCTGCACCCATCAGCAAGCACACCATGATAAACTAAACAAAGGAACCTTCCACCCTCACACCCTGTCTCCATCACAACATGTCACACTTTGGGAAGTTCTCAGACAGCAATATAAACAGATTATCTTATCTTCCATTCTACTGTTTGATTCTGTAAACCATATGAATCATTTACATTTCTGATGGGAGTCTTACAACTCCATCTCCTAGAATTGTGGCCTTGTCCAGGGACTCTCTTGTTTCCAACCTAGTAGTTGGTAATTACATGCATAAATTAAATATTTTATTGAAGTAAGGCCAGACCTTAATGACTCTAATTAACTAAGATAGAAAACACCTGGTTGTTTATTTAGTTCGCACTGTTAACTATGATCTTGAAGATAAACCCAAGTTACCTGTGTCATATGTAAACATGCAGATAATGATATACAGACAGGCAGCTAATGAACACCGAGAACAAGACATGACCAATGAGCAGGAAGGACACTCGGGTGGTATCTCACTATAAAAGGCACGAGGTGACTTCCGGTGGCGGCTATGAGGGAGTAGGTCGCACATTTGGTGGCTCCCATTTCGGTTGGACTTTTGGACCTTTTCCCCCGACTTTTTTGCGCTTTTGAGCACGGAACTGGAAAGCAATAGTCCTCAGGCACAGGACCCATGCAGAATTGTATGGACCTAAGAAGCCGGAGGGACCGTAAACAGCAGAAGAAGTGGTCGAGTAAGGGCACAGTGGAGGCTGTGAGAGGGACCAGCATGGCTGGTGTGCAGAACAAGGTGTCGACAGCCCAGCCCACAATGGAGCAGCTGCTGCAGACTCTGCAGGAGGGCTGTTTGGCTCTGAAGCGTGACAACTTGGAGCTGTTACAGAAGTCGATTGACCAGATGGAAAAAAGGCTGGATGATCAGGCTGAGAAGCTCCAGCAGTTGGAGAAGTCAGTGGAGGAGCAGGCTGACTTTCAAACGGTGGCGGATGTGGAGATTCTGAGGTTGAGGGACCTGCAAAAAGTGCTTCTGGAAAGGCTGGAGGACCTGGACAACAGATCTTGTCGGCACAACGTGAGAATCGTGGGCCTCCCGGAGGGGGCAGAGGGGCTGGACGCTGCCGCGTTTGTGGAGGGTGTGTTTCAGAAGTTGCTGGGGAACGAGGTGTCCCCGCGCCCGCCGTTGGTGGACAGGGCACACAGTGTGCAGGTGAGGCATCCGCGACGAGGGGGTCCCCCACGAGCGATGGTGGTACGCTTTCACAGGTACCCAGACAAGGAACGGGTGCTGCAATGGGCAAAGAGCACACAAAACTGTACTTGGGACAATACCACTCTGCGGGTTTACCAAGATTTGAGCGCAGAGGTGGCCAGGAGGAGGGGAGGCTACAGGCAGGTGAAGGAGATACTGTATAAAAACAAGGTGAAATTTGGGCTGCTTTTTCCGGCGCGACTGTGGGTTACGTATGAGGGTCAGCACCACTATTTTGAGGAACCCGAAGAGGCGATGGACTTCGTTAGGAAGCAGGGGCTGGCCCTAAGCTGAGGACGTTTGGACTTATGTTAGAACTTTTAAGTATATGTGGTGTCTCTCCTGTTTTGAAAATTGCCTGCATGTTTGGGTCCGTTTTTGTCGTTCTTTTTCTCGACCACTTTAGGGTGTTGGAAGGTGGTACAGATGTGTTTTTTTTGCGTGCTTTTTGTGTGGTTTACCTGAATGTTTCCTTTTTGGGCTCTTTGATTAGTTGGAGTTTGGCTGGGGGGAAAATAATAAAGAAAACAGTTAAAGGGGTTGGGTTAAGATGGATGATTCAGGGGAACTTTGTGCAATCTTTTTCTGTGTCTGCATGGGAAGAACTGAGAGTGCCTGTTATTTCTTAGCTCTTTTTCTTTCTTATTTAACTTGAATTGGGCTATTGTGGGGGTTGTTTATGACCTGTATAGAGTGTTTGTTTAAGTAGGGCTGATCTGGGGGAGTGGTATGGATGGGTCAGGGGAGGGGTGACTGGGAACAATGGGTGGGAGACGCGCTGGGGCCGAGGCTGGGAGCCCCAGGCTAGCTGAGTGGGGCTAGTCAATGGTAGCCGAGGTGCGTGGTGTGCATATAGTTAGATTAGAGCAGGGGTTAGGTGATAGGATGGTGTCGCTAGGGAGGGAAGCGGGGGGTGGGGGGGGGGAGTTGTTCTGCTGACTGGGATGGAAACTGGGCATGGCAACAGTGAGGTTGGAACCGGTCAGGAGGTGGGCCAGATGAAGCGCGACACATGGTTGGGGGGCTGGCCAAGGAAAAGTGATGGCTGATCGACAAAGGGGGGGGGGGCGAAGTGCCTCCCAACCAGGCTGATCATCTGGAATGTTAGAGGGTTAAACGGGCCAGTGAAGAGGGCGCGTGTGTTTGCGCATCTGCGGGTTCAGAAGGCGGACATAGTCATGCTACAGGAGACGCTCCTGGAAGTGGCAGACCAGGGTAGGTTAAGAAAGGGCTGGGTCAGTCAGGTCTTTCATTTGGGGCTTGATTCTAAAACGAGGGGGGCTGCAACCCTGGTACAATTTGAGGCGGAGGGCACAGTCGTGGATGGGGGGGCAGGTTTGTTATGGTGAGGGGTAAGCTCAAAGGGGTGAGAGTAGTCCTGGTTAGTGTGTATGCCCCTAATTGGGACGATGTGAATTTTATTAGGAGGATGCTAGGGAAGATCCTCGACTTGGATTCGCGTAAGTTGATCATGGGCGGGGACTTTAATACGGTCCTGGACCCGAGCCTGGACCGGTCATGTTCAAGAACGGGCAGGTTGACAGCGATGGCAAAGGAACTGAGAGGGTTCCTGGAGCAAATGGGGGGTGCAGATCCGTGGAGATTTAGCCAGCCGGCTCGAACTACTCCCACATCCACAAGGTGTATTCCCGAATCGACTACTTTGTTGTGAGTAGGGACCTGCTAGCTGGAATGGTGGGGGCAGAATATTCGGCAATTGGCATATCGGACCATGCTCCGCACTGGATAGACCTGCAGTTTTGTAAGGACAGCTTTCAGCGCCCACCTTGGAGGCTGGAAGTTGGACTACTCACGGATGAGGCAGTGTGCGAGAGGCTGAGGAAGTGGATGCAGAATTACCTGCAGGTGAACGATACTGGAGAAGTCTCGGCAGCGAAGCTCTGGGTGGCACTGAAGGCAGTGGTGAGAAGGGAGCTGATTTCAATCCGGACGTACAGGGGCAGGACAGACAGGGCAGAGACGGAACGACTGATTAAAGAAATTCTGTGGACGGACAGGAGCTACGCGGAATCTCCGAGGCCAGAGTTACTCATGAAATGACAGAGGCTGCAAGCCGAATTTGGCATGCTGACTACAGGCAAGGCTGTAGAGCAGCTTAGAAAGGTAAAAGGCGCGATTTATGAGCATGGGGAGAAGGCCAGTAGAATGCTTGCGCAGCAACGAAGGAAGAGGGAAGCGGCTAGGGAAATAGGGCGGGTAGTGGATGGGGAAGGTAATCTAGTGAGTGACCCGGCAGGGCTGAACAAGGTCTTGAGGGACTTTTATAGGAAGCTGAACACTTCGGAACCCCCCGGGTGGGGGGGGGGGATGTGACAATTCCTGGACGGACTGACCTTCCCAAGAGTGGGGAGGGGGTTGGTGGACGGACTGGGGGCCCTGGTCAGGATCGAAGAGGTATTGGGGGGTCTGAAGGGCATGCAGTCGGGTAAAGCCCCGGGGCCAGACGGGTATCCGGTGGAGTTTTACATAAAATTTGCCGGGATAGTGGGGCCGGTGCTGGTCAGGGTCTTTAACGAGGCAAGGGACAGAGGGAGTTTACTCCCGCCGATGTCGCAGGCCACCATCTCGCTTATTCTGAAACGGGATAAGGACCCGAAGGCTTGTAGGTCCAACAGGCTGATCTCTTTGATCAACATAGACGCCAAGTTACTGGCCAAGATCTTGGCGACTATAATTGAGGACTGTGTACCAGATGTAATTGGGGAGGACCAAACCGGGTTTGTTAGGGGGAGGCAGCTGGTGGCCAACCTAAGAAGGCTGCTCAACGTGATTATGATGCCCCCGGAGAATAGGGAGGTAGAGATAGTGGTAGCCATGGATGCTGAAAAGGCTTTTGACCGGGTCGAGTGGGATTATCTGTGGGAGGTACTAGGACGGTTCGGGTTTGGGGCGGGGTTCATCGACTGGGTTAGGCTATTATATCAGGCCCCGGAGGCGAGTGTAAGGACGAACAGTACGACATCGGACTACTTTCGACTGCACTGTGGGACAAGACAGGGCTGCCCTCTCTCCCCACTGCTGTTTGCGCTGGCCATAGAGCCACTGGCAATTGCACTGAGAGCTTCTAGGGGCTGAAAAGGGCTGGTCCGGGGGGGAGTGGAACATAGAGTCTCGTTATATGCAGACGATCTGCTGTTATATGTATCGGACCCAATGGTGGGGATGGACGGTATCATGGCAACCCTGAGGGAATATGGCCGGTTCTCCGGATACAAACTGAACATGGTTAACAGCGAGTTGTTTGTAATTCAGGCGAGGGGACAGGAGAGTAGGCTGAAGGGGTTACCGTTCAGGCTGGTGGGGGAGAGTTTCCGATATTTGGGGATTCAGGTGGCACGGGACTGGGGCAAGTTGCATAAACTCAACCTGTCCCGACTGGTGGAACAAGTGAGGGAGGAGGTCCGGAGGTGGGATGCGCTCCCGCTGTCATTGGCGCGGAGGGTGTTAAGATGACAATTCTCCCGCGGTTCTTGTTTGTTTGTCAATGTCTCCCCATCTTTATCCCGCGGTCCTTCTTTAAGAGGCTGAATAAAATTATTCTGGGATTTGTATGGGCGGGGAAGTCCCCGCGGGTGAAGAAGGTGATGCTTGAAAGGAACAGAGGAGAAGGGTTGGCATTGCCGAACTTCAACTATTACTGGGTGGTCAACATAGCGATGATAAGGAAATGGATGGTGGGTGCGGGGTCGGCTTGGGAGCGGATGGAGGCTGCTTCGTGCAGGGGCGTTAGCTTAGCAGCCCTGGTCACGGCACCTCTGCCGCTTCCGTCGGCATGGTACTCCACCAACCCGATAGTGGTGGCGGCTCTTTGGATCTGAGGCCAGTGGAGGAGGCATGTAGGGGAGGTAAGAGCATCGGTGTGGGCACAATCTGCGGCAACCACCGATTTGCCCCGGGGAACATGGACAGGGGGTATCGACTGTGGAGGAGGGCAGGTACCCATGGTCCTAGGTTGGCATCGACCTCTTTCAAGCGAATGATCGTGACTACGTGTTGATTATTGACTTTTTCTCCAATTACCCTGAAGTCGTGAAGCTCTCAGACCTCCCATCTCGGACCGTCATCAAGGCCTGTAAGGAGACGTTCTCCAGGCATGGTATCCCAGTCACTGTTATGAGTGACAATGGCCCGTGCTTCAACAGCCACAAGTGGTCTGTGTTTGCCAAGTCATACCATTTCAAACATGTCACTTCCAGCCCACTCTATCTGCAGTCCAATGGGAAGGTTGAAAAAGGGGTGCACATTGTGAAACAGCTCACCTGCAAGGCCGCGGATTCTGCTTCTGACATCTACCTCGCGCTGCATGCGTACAGGGCGACCCCACTGTCCACTGGCATGTCGCTGGCTCAACTCCTGATGAACAGGGACCTGCGAACGACACTTCCAGCCACACATTTGCCCAACCTGGATCACCTCCTGGTGCTGCAGAAGGTGCAGCAGCTCCAAAACCAGCAAAAGCAGGGCTATGATGCTCATGCCACCGATTTGCCCGTGTTATCCCCGGCAGACTCTGTCAGGTTCAAGATACCGGATGGTGGCTGGTCTGTTCCAGCTGTCGTTGTTCGACAGGCTGCGCCCCGCTCATATGTTGTACGTATGGCTGACGGTTCTGTTGTGCGACGAAACAGACGGGCACTGCGCAAAGTTGCCTGCCCACAACGGCTTTCTTCTCCGTTTCCGTCAGTTGTTTTGCCACCTCCTGATACCTCTAACTACGAGGCCACCAGTCAGGCTTCCATCCCGCCTGTCAAGGCGCCGTTGTCCCCAGCACCACCACTCCGGCGGTCGACAAGGATCAGACACAAGCCCCAGAGACTGGACTTATGAACATTTGTTTTGTTTGCTATGTTCTATTTTCTCACATTAGACAGCTGTCTTCACATGTAAATACGTTCACATATGCCACCACTTGTAAATATGTTAATATATGCCACCACATGTAAGTACCTTTTCATGATATGCAGACATGTAGATAATGATATACAGACAGGCACAGACAAGCAGCTAATGAACACAGAGAACAGGACATGACCAATGAGCAGACACGACACTTGGGTAGTATCTCACTATAAAAGGCACGAGGCACTCACACTCCGCCTCTTTCCACTGATGAACATCTACAGAGTGAGTCAGAGTGTATGTACAGTATCACACCTCCAGCACGTGGCTAAGAGCTAGTCTGGTTCAGTCAGACAGAGTAACCACACTTCGCTTAGCAGAGAGTCGAACTCATAGAGAACTGTGCTATTGGTTCAATAAATCAGATTGAACTAACTTCAAGGTCTGAAGTATCTTTCGGTAAAAGCTGCATCTAGTTGCAGCCTGTGTTATCCCAGAGTACATAAAACAACAACCTGTTCAGTGAAATCAATTCTAAGCTTCTATTATATGAATTGTCTTTGGATAATAGTAGTTATAGTTCCTCGAAAAGGATTTTCCATTTATCTTACATTTCACATTTTAATTCCTAAAACTGAAAGTTATATTCTAAAACATTTATTCCATGAAGCAGATTTTCACAACATCACTCATTGCTTGACTGCTTTGCAACTGGTGCAGTCCAGGAAGACTGTGATCTCTGCTGAACTGATTTGTCATTGCTATTCTGGCATATGGGTAATGCCAAATGAACTTTGTTCAGTTAATATGTGTTTATTACACACTGCAATCCTGTGAAATTGGTTGGATAGGACCTATAATAGGAGGTCGGCTAGAGATTACTACAATGTGATGAATTACAAGTTTTGGTTTAATCTTGGATCAAAACAGACATATACTAATAAGCAAATAAAGAGCAAGCAGTGTAGATCATTCAGCCCCTCGAGTCTGCCCTGCACTCTGCTTCCACCACCTTTTTGGGAAGAAGACTCATGACCATCTGAGAGAAAACAATTTGCCTTATCTCGGTTTTAAATAGACTACCCCTTATTTTTAAACAGTGACTCCGAGTTCTAAATTCTCCCATAGGATTAAACATCCTTTCCACATCCACTCTGTCAAGACCCGTCAGCATCTTTTATGTTTCAATCACGTCACCTCTTACTCTTCTAAACTCCAGTGAATATAAACCTAGCCTGTCTAACCTTTTCTCATTCGACAACCCACCCATTCCAGGAATTAGACTGGTAAACCTTCTCTGAACTGTTTCCAACCCATTTACACCCTTCCTTTGAGAAAGAGGGCCAATACTGTACACAGTACCCCAGATGTGGTCTCACTAGTGGCCTGATCAACTAAAGCATAACTTCCCTACTTTTGGATTCAGTTCTTCTCGCAATAAATGTTAACATTCTATTAACTTTCCTTTAGATATAGATAATTTGCTATGCCATTTATCTTTAAGACCATGATGTACTTTCAGATATGTATTCACCCACTAAAATCTGAAATGACTTGTTGATACTGCACTTATCTTTGTGGTATGGAAGTTTGGGACTCAACCCATGTTGCCCCAGATCTATTCTATGCCACAGCGAAATGTATAAAGGGAAGGGCAATGTATAGTTTCTCCTTTGCAGTGAAAACTGGGTAATAAGTCACCTTGAGCCACTCTCATCTACCTTCTGCTGGCCAAATTATTGGACACCTGAGTGTATGAAAGTGGCTTTCTCTCTAAAAGAGACAAAACACATTGAAAGCTAGAAATGTTAAATGAGGGAAACAAAGGAAATGCATTTCAGTCCCATTCTAAATGCTATGCAGCACAATGTGATCTTTAATTGAGAAGTTTTGTGTCTAATGTACTGTGTTTACTACTGTTTGGTTTTGATAGCTAACAAAACATATTAGTTCTGTCATTTGGGGACAGTCCAGTAACTCACTGGCCCTAGACAAGTAATTGCCCCAAATAGCAGTATTTAACATTTGGTTTAGCATCTCAAAACGAGCGATGTTTCAATTTGTAAGATTTGACTTTTACATACACTACTGGTTTTCTAAAATTCATTCACTTTAAAGAGATTTGAGCGATGAGACAGACAGCTCAGCAAATATGTCCCTGAGCCTTTGTTGCTATGGCTACTGTGCTTGAGTTGGAGTGAGTCAGAGGCATTCTTTACTTCTAGAAATATGTTAAGAAACTGAATGACATTAGCAGCAAAGCTACAAAGTATTAAATGAAATGATATTGCTAATTTTTGTTTCTGCAAAGTAATAAATATTATTTTGAAAATGAATATTCATTTGGCTGTGTCCACATTTTTGGGAATACGGGTTGAAAATCCCTTATCCGAAATGCTTAGGGCCGAATGTGTATTGGATTTCAGAATTTTTCGGATTTCTGAATATACTGCATACGTGTGGCACATGTTGGGAACTGCGAACATACGGCACGCGTTGGGAAATGCGCATGGCCTGGGAACCTTGTGGGATTTTCTGATAAGGGATGCTCAACCCTGTATTCAAATTGGTGCTTATCACTTACAGGCCATTGTGTACATAGTACTGTACATACATTACATGAATGTGGTCGACAGTCTATTTCACAAGTTCATGAACAAACCGAAGTTGCATCTGCGTTATAAAACTTTACAAATCAATGTATTGTGTGTTCAGCTTCTATGCTAAGGTACTTTTTCTGGTCTTGAAATAGCCTCATTTAGAAATTAAATGGTTAAAGAATGTCTATAAATAATTTCAATTTTACTAACTTTTTTGAAGCTAAAAGGGAAAATCGAATGGAATACCGTGTCTTGCTGCTTTTTTGCAATTTTTATCACTGTGGCAAAGCTGAAGCTACCCATATTCTAACACTTCAGCTCAGGAGAACTGACACCCACCTTCCATCTGTTAACCTTGCAAGCCACGAAAACAGCTCTCACTTGCTGTCTCTCTCACTCTTCACAGACTTGAAATACGTAAATGAAGTGTTTGGTTGTTTGTTCCTCCTTTGTTGACATTCCTTAGAAATGATCAAAAGAAATAGTTCCTGTTCAAAAATGAAGAACTCCAGGTCAAAACCATGCAGTTGTTAATTCTTTATTAAAAAATGTATTTTATTACAAACATGTAATAAAATGTATTTTATTACAAACAGGAAACATACTTCCCTACAATCAACTGTACAATCTGTACACATTTTTCCTCTTTTTTTTTACCCCCCCCCCCCCCCCCGACGACCAGCCTGTCAAACATGGTCACAAACATCCCCCATCTTTCCTCAAACCCCCTTGAAAAGCCCCTTAACTCATACTTTATCTCCTCTAATCATAGGAAGTCGTACAGGTCACCCAACCAAGCCGCTACCCCCAGTGGCGATGCCGACAGCCACTCCAGCAAAATTTGCCGCTGTGTAATCAGAGACGCGAAGGCCAAGACATCAGCCTTCCTCCTCTCCATGAGCTCCAGCTTCACTGAGACCCCAAATATCGCCACCAAAGGGTCCGGGTCCACCTCCTCCTCCACTATCCTGGCGAAGACTGCAAACACTCCTGCCCAGAACCTTCCCAATTTTCCGCAACCCCAAAACATATGTGTGTGATTCACTGACCCCCGCCCACACCTCCCACACTCATCTGCTACCCCTTGAAAGAACCCATTCATTTTTGCCCGAGTCATATGCACCCTGTGCACCACTTAAACTGTATCAGGCTCATCCTTGCACAAGAGGAGGTCCCGATAACCCTACACAGTGTCTCACTCCATGCTCCCCAGTTGATCTTCCCTCCCAACTCCGCTTCACATTTCTCCTTGATCTTCACCACCCGCTCTCCTCCCTGCTCTCCCTGCCACTTGTACATATCCCCAATGCTTACCTCCCTTTCCACATCCGGAAGCATCAGTCGCTCCAGCCGGGTGTATCCCGGCAACCTAAAGAACCCCCTCCAGACCTTTCAAAATCCCTAACCTGCAGCCTGCAGATACCTGAACTCACTCCCCCTCGGCAGCTCTACCCTCTCCCTTAGGTCATCCAGACTGGCGAACCCTTCCTCCAAATACAGATCCCTCACCTTGATCAGCCCCACTTCCCTCCACCTCCTGTATATACTATCCATCCCCTCCCCAGCTCAAACTCCTGATTCTCGCACAGCGGCGTTAGCACCGACATCCCTTTCACCTAAAATGCCTCCTCAACTGATTCCATATCTGCACAGGGCTGCTTGAATACCCACTTGGAGCCATTGGCAATGCTGCCAGCACCATAGCGCTCAAACTAGACCCCTTATAAGATTCCTCCTCCATCCTAACCCACTCTACCCCTTCTCCTTCCCACCACCGCCTCACCTTGTCCACATTCGCCACCCAATAATAATGAAGCAAGTTCAGCAACGCCAATCTCCCCCTGCTGCCTCTGCATCTGTAACAGGGTCCTCCCCACCCGCGGCACCTTCCCCACCCATACAAAGTCAGAAATGATTGTGTCCACTTTCCGAAAAAAGGCCTTTGATATAAAGATCGGGAGAGCTTGAACGATAAACAAGAACCTCGGCAGAATATTCATTTTCACCACTTTGACCTCCCTGCCAGCTTTAAGTGCAGTGTATCCCACCTCTTAAGTTCCTCCCTAGCCTCCTCCATCAGTTTCGTTAAGTTTGACTTGTGGAGCCCGTCCATTCCCTCACTACCTGAATCCCCAAATCTATCCCTCACTACCGTAAATGGCATCCACCCTAAATTAGCCTGCTGTGCCACTTCATTCACTGGGAATACCTCGCTTTTCCCTACATTTAGCTTGTATCCTGAGAACACTCCAAACCTCTCCAGCAGGCCCACAATCCTTTCCATACTCTCCAACGGATTCGAAACATACAGCAAGAGGTCATCGGCATAGAGCGACACCCGATGCAGTTAATAATTCTGACCAGATGCACCCACTGGATCGGTCAGAAACATCAAATAATTAAAAAGATTTTGTACAGTAACTATTTGCTTTGTAGCCAGGGAAGAGGATAAAATCTCAGTTTAACTGCAAAATGGCAGGATGAGACATGGATTGCATTTTGTAAAACCTAAAGAGGGTGGGTATCCGAGGATGTCTGCGTGGGTTTCCTCCGGGTCCTCTGGTTTCCTCCCAGAGTCCAAAGATGTGCAGGATAGGTGGATTGGCCATGTTAAATTGCCCCTTAGTGTTAAAAAGGTTCGGTGGGGTTATTGGTTTATGGGGATAGCATGGAGATGTGAGCTTAAGTAGGATGCTCATTGGAAGGGCGAGTGCTGACTCGATGGGCCAAATGGTCTCCTGCACTGTTAATTCTATGAAAGTGCACGAGATCCAGCAGTTATCCAACTACCATGATGGTATTTTTAAGCATGTTCCAGACCACCTATGACCCAAACACCCAGGCCCCCACCCCACTGCTGACCAAGAATGGAATGTTGCTCATCAAGAACAGAGGCAGACTGCACCTGCTGGATGGAGCACTTCAAAGACCTCCTTAACAGAGACTGCCTTCAATGCGGGTGTGCTTAACTCCATCCTACAGCATTCTACCCACCGCTATCTCAGCACAACCACAAATTGGCATGACACACAAAAGGCCATCAACAGCTCAAGAACAGCTAAGTATCAGGGGCAGATGAAATCCCTGACAAAGCACTAAAACGTGGCAAAGAAACACTATTGGCGCAAATACATGACCTGATTTCCCTTATCAGGAAGGAAGAGAACATGCCAGGAGATATCAGAGATGCCATAATCGTGACCATCTTCAAGAATGGTTACATGTCTAACTGCAGCAGCTGCAGAGGAATTTCCCTGTTGTCAGCCACAAAAAAGAGTCCTCCTTAATCGCCTTCTCCTTGTGAGCTCTTCCCAGAGTCCCAATGTGGATTCCACCTTCTAAGAGACACAGCGGGCATGATCTTCACCGGACGGCAACTACACAAATGCAGGGAACAGCACCACTCCGTGTACATTGCTTTCTGTGACCTCACACAAAGGCCTTTGACATTGTCAACTCCTCCTCCATTTTGCTTGCCCCCAAAATTTGTCACCATCCTCTATCTTCTCCATGATGATATGCAAGCCATGATCCTGACCAAGGAATCCCCAACTGACCCAATTCACGTTTGGAATGAGGCCAAGCCAGGCTGTGTCATCGCACCAATGCTCTTGATCTTTTTTGCTGCAATGCTCCACTTCACCCTCAACAGCCAACAGAGCTAAATTACAGAACAAATGGGAATCTATTCAACTACCACTGCCAGGCTCGATCCAAGGTTGTCCCATCTTCCTTCATTTAATGACAGTATTCAGAAGATGCTTATCTCTATGTGCACCCTGAGGCCAAGCTCCAAGCGATCGTCAGCATCTTAACTGAAGCATACGAAAGCATGACTAACATCTGTAATTAAAGCAAAGGCCATCTACCAACCTGCTCACACTACACAGCTATTGCACCCCAATTTTTGGGAGCCTACTGTCAACAATGATGATGAGGTTCAACACTGCCTTTAGTGTGCCAGAACAGCCTTCGGTCACATGGGGACGAGAGTGTTTGAAGACCAGGACACCAGATCCAGCTCATGGTCTATAGAGCAGTAATGATTCCCACCCTCCTATATTGCCCAGAGCCGTGGATAATGTACAGTAAGTACCTCAAAACCCTGGTGAAGTACCACCAGCGCTGCCTGCACAAGATCCTGAAAATCCATTGGCAGGATAGGCATACCAATGTCAGTGTTCACGCTCAGGCCAACATCCCCAGCATCGAAGCATTGACCATATTCGAGCAGCTCCACGGGGTGGGCCACATTGCCTGAAACAGAGACTTCTGAAACAAGCGTTCTATTCAGCAAGCGAACCCTAGTAGGGCAGAGGAAATGCTTCAAGGATGCTGTCAACCTCCATTAAAAAAAGTGCAACATCCCCATCGTCACCTGACAGTGCCTCGCACAAGACCAGCCAAAGTGGAGAAAAAGCATCCTGAAAGGAGCTGAACACCTCCAGTTTCATCGCTGAGAGCAAGCTGAAGCCAAGCGTTGACACCAAAAGAAATGCCTGGCAACCCAGGCACCCCACCCACCTGCTCCTCCAAACATTGTCTGCTCCACCTGAGACACAGCTGGAGTGCACACATTGGACTCCTCCGTCACCTGCAAACTCATTTTTACGATGGAAGAAAGTCATCCTCAACTCCAGGAGGTTGCATTTTTATATTAATTTTTTAAAATATAAATTTAGAGTACCCAATTCATTTTTTCCAATTAAGATGCACTTTAGCGTGGCCAATTCACCTACCCTGCACATCTTTGGGTTGTGGGGGCAAAACCCACGCAAACACGGGGCGAATATGCCAACTCCACACGGTGAGTGACCCAGAGCTGGGATCGAACCTGGAACCTCGGCGCCGTGAGGTTGCAGTGCTAACCACTGCGTCACCGTGCTGCCCCCATTTTTATATTAATGTCCTTCAAAAATATATAAGTACAAATCTGTTCCAGTTCTCAAAAATATGTAAGCACAAGTCTGTCCCCGTTCTAATTTTGAATGTTTTTGTGTTTGAACTGTCTTGTTTCATTAACTGTAGGCTCAAAAGGAGGATTTGCTTGCCACCTTCGTTTTTGCGTTCTCTTGATATGTGCCACTTTGATCACCGATTTGACCACAGTGACATAAATAAAGCAGCCTCATATATGCAGACTCAAGTTTTCTTTCATCCACCTTGACCATTCTGTTACCTGCAATGACATTTACTACATTTAATGATGGTACACAATGTTCTCTCCCACTTCACATACACAAAGATGAGCTGGACATTTTCAGTTCAGCTCAACTTATGGGAAGTATACTTGAGTGTTCGCTTCCTATTAGTGCTTGTATCCGTCCCCAGAAAGATCATGATCGTGTAGACAGGGAATTGTTAATTTTATTGAAGAATAACTTCAGCCTCTGCTATCCAATTCATACCAATCCAGTATCCTACTACTGTATGTCAGTAAGGTAGTTTGATACAAACATTCCACATCTGCAATCCTTCCTGATTACTGCTAAAATGAGAGCAACACACTTCTGTGTTATCACCTACTGCAATTGGGTCACTGGAAAGGCGAATCTCATTCTCATGCATAAACATTTGTCTGTAGAGCATGAATTGCTCTAGTTCTGACCTCATTGCAACACCAGAATTGGATGAAACCAACCAATAAAAAGTTAGATTGGTACTATAAATTTGTTTAAAATTATTAAATAGTATAAAATGTTTATTTAACTGAAGCTCCATGCAGCATGAATGTTTGCAACTGAAGCTCATTTAGCAGTTTACTCTGACCCTTCAAATACAGCTGCAAAAGTAATTCATCTTTGAGGAAGCAGGATTGTTTAGCAATAAACATAACTCTGTGCTCATGGTGACTGAGAAACTGAGCGCGAAGATGTTATAAAGTTATGGTTTTCGCATTAATTTTTATCCATTTGTTTTCTCTGATAAGTGAACTGTGTTTCAAATCTAATGCTTGAAACCAGTATAAAATATAATAAATATTTGTAACTGTTCATAACTCGACAATTACAGGCAGCAAGGGTGTTTTAGTTCTGATCCAGTTGAAGAGAGGTGCGTATTATACTTCTGATCCAAACCTTGGCTGATAAAGAGCACTTTTCATTCTTCTCATGAACTATTACTCTTTGAGGTTATGATCTTTATAAATGAGAAGGTTTATTTATCTAGTGGGATTTTTAATTCAGGAAACACATTATCAAGCACAACAGAAAGATGCTGTATTGTTTAGACTTTCATTGTAAGAGGATTGAAGCTCTGTTTATTATCCAGAGCTTGATGTGAGCAGGTAACCAGTCATCTCATTTGTTATTGTTATTTGTGAGTACGTGGAGAGCGTGATTCAACAAAGGGAATTTCTTCCCCAGACAAGCCCTGTAGCTCGGCTCAATAGTGATATTCTCCCACCCTTCTTTTGGTTCTTTCTGAAGTTAGTTGTTACAGACAGATGATTTCTCTCTTTTCCCACCTCTCAACTGGCCACAACAAGATGTACTTTAATGGAAGGATGTTTTAACCATGTGTGAGGAACTTCTAGTAAGGCTTTCTCGCAAATTTACATCAAAACAAAGGATAAATGTTTATTGTCAAAACATCAGACATTTATTCGCAATTCTCAGTCTTACACAAGGTGTGCACGTGCGCACACATTAAAGATGAACTCTAAAGATGTAACATGCACTTAAACGAAAGGCCGTTTTGATTATTAGTCCTCAAGATGGTGGTTGAAACATTGCAGGCCTGAAAGATTCTGCCTTGTGTAGGAGCGTTTTCAAGGACTAAGTATTGAGCTGGCTTTTACGTGGGGTTCCTCCCTCTTTCTTACAGCTCAGCTAAACACAAAGACCTGTTGGCACATCAACTGTAGTTAAGACAGCTTTATTGTCCAAGCTTGGTCAACATACAAGTTGAAGTTGTGGCTGAGCTCAAGTAGGTTTGAGATATTTTTCTGCAGGCAAACCAAATTAGCCCTACTTTTCTGCCTGTGGGTGTGTTTTCTAGGCAAGGTACTCCCTTTTCCTCTGCGAAAATGGTCTTTGTCCAGACTCCCTGCACTGGGCTGTTCTTGGAATAATAATGTTCAGATTCCCTGCACAGGACTGTTCTTGGATAAGTAAGAAATCTACTATGTCACACCAATTTCAGTCATATGACCACAGATTAATATTCCTGTTTTCCGCATAAATGTTACTCTGGCATGAACCATTGTCGCATAATGGAGAATGAATGATGGCCATTTGCAATCTCTTGTAATAAATGGTTTCCCTTGCCGGGTTTTCAAGTTTGCAGACAGCAAGTCTTCAGAGACCATTTATTTCAATTTCTAGAAACATCTAGATATTAGCAACTGTAAATTCCACAACTGACCTGTTGCATCCTAATATTCCTTCAATTGTAGGTCGGCCAAAAAGTTATTTACATTCCAATGATATTCCAGAGACATGTCCAGACTTACATTAATTTTTGTCCATGCAGTAACCTCCCGATATCCTCTCCCCGAGTCCATTGTCTCAAGGTATGTTGCCATATTCCACGTTGGTTTTTAGAAGTAAAAATTTCCATTATCTTCATATATTCACGGGCATAGGATGCTCGGATAACATGATATCCCATTATCCTCCGGGCAAGTTGAAGAGTTCAGTTTAATTTTTTTTTGAGTTGATTAATTCTTGCAGTGTGATGCAGGTAGAGCAGCCACATAAAGTGTAAGTACTGACTTGGTGGTGTTGTTGAGCCTCTTAGCCTCTAATCTTATAAGAGTTCAACAGTTATGTATCAAAAATCTCTAAACTGCAACTTATGATTTTATTAACCAAACTGCAATCAAATACACTCAGCATGCAACCCTTACGCTTTACAAATAATCACAATTGTCCTAAAAACTCTCCACTTTAGACTCAGGTAGATATTACCCAATTAGAACTGTCCAGGTTCTTTCTATTCCGGAGGTAGTTTTGTTCGCTGAGTTTACTCTGGGTGTTGAATGTGCAATGTGGGTCCCCAAGGGCTACACTAAAGAAAATTCCCCAAGTTCTGTATTTATTCTCTTCTGTCCTTGTATTCCATGGAAGAGGTCATTTCTCTTTGTTAAGCTCCAAGAGAGTAAGAATGACCTAGTTTTTCCCGCCGCATTGCCGTCCTTGTTTCAATACATGCCATATGCTTCGACCTTGTGGTTGTCAAATTTTGAAAACACTATTCCCATAACCTTTATCACGGGCAATCCATCTAATTTGCACATCTTTGGACTGGGAGGAAACCCACACAGGCACTGGCAGAGCGTGCACAGTCCACACACAGACCCCCATGGCCAGAATCAAACCCGGGTCCCTGGTGCTGTGAGATGGCAGTGCTAGCCACCGTGCCTCCCCTTGTCTTTCCAGTTAACGTTGGCTGCAATAATAGTGATGTTAATTCAGCAAGGAGAATTAGCACAAGTTCAAGAAAAGTGACATTGTAAATAACAATTTAGCTGTTTCAAACATTACCTATTATCGAAAGGATATTAATAAATTAGAAAGAATGCAGAAAATATTTACTAGGATGCTACCAGGACTTGGTGGTTTGAGTTATGAGAGGATGGATAGACTGGGATTTCTTTCCCTGGAGCTTAGGAAGTTCAGGGGTGATCTTATAGAGGTCTACAAAATAATGAGGGGTGTAGATAAGGTAGATAGTCAACATCTTTTCCAAAGGTGGGGGGGGGGGGGGGGGGTCTAAAACTAGAGGGCATAGGTTTAAGGTGAGAGGGGGGAGATACACAAATGTCCAGAGGGGCAATTTTTTCACACTAAATGGAGAGAGTCTGGAACGAGCTGCCAGAGGCAGTAGTAGAGGTGGGTACAATTTTGCCTTTTAAAAAGCATTTAGACAGTTATATAAGTAAGATGGGTATAGAGGAATATGGACCAAATGCAGGCAATTGAGACTAGCTTAAGTGGTTAAAAATTGGGTGGCATGGACAAGTTGCACCGAAGGGCCTGTTTCTATGCTGTAAACCTCCACGACTCTCTGACTCTAATTAACATTGGTGCAGCAGCAAATTTGACTTGAAGCTGGATGCATTGAAGGATGAGCAGCAGGAGGAAAATGGGGAACTCTCCGGGTGGGTCCTGTTGCTAGTGACGATCCTGATTTGACCATAGCAAGGAACGGCATGCTTCATTAAAGAATCTGTCAATTGTTCTGGCATCTCCTGAAGCATCATGGGTATTGAGGACAGTGGCAATAAAATGTTTCTTCTGGCAATGATAGAAAACATGAAGTGGTTATTTTGCGTTTCATCATTTCTATATCTGGGATGTACACTCTGTTTTGCATGCTGGTAAGAATATTTGAATCAGATCTAGCGTATATTGGGAGGCATTGTCCTACTGTTTTGAAAGATATAGCATTTCCAGGGTAGGAAATTCATGTGCTCATTCAAACATCTTTGTAACTACTCATGGTGTACCTTCACGGAAAGGGATATCACTTTGGTGGTACAGTGGGTAGCACCGCTACCTCACGGCACCGAGGACCCGGGTTCAATCCCGGCCCAAAGTCACTGTCCATGTGGAGTTTGCACATTCTCCTCATGTCTGCGTGGGTATCACCCCCACAGTCCAAAAGATGTGCAGGATAGGTGGATTGGCCACACTAAATTGCCCCTTAATTTTTAAAAGAGAAGAGGCTATCACTCGGTGAAAGCCCAGGTTCGATTCCTGGCTTGGGTCACTGTCTGTGCGGAGTCTGCACGTTCTCCCCGTGTGTGCGTGGGTTTCCTCCGGGTGCTCCGGTTTCCTCCCACAGTCCAAAGATGTGCAGGTTAGGTGGATTGGCCATGCTAAATTGCCCTTAGTGTCCAAAATTGCCCTTAGTGTTGGGTGGGGTTACTGGGTTACGGGGATAGGGTGGAGGTGAGGGCTTGTGTAGGGTGCTCTTTCAAAGAGCCTGTGCAGACTCAATGGGCCGAATGGCCTCCTTCTGCACTGTAAATTCTATGATAAATGGTGCAGAACTACTTAAGAATAATGCATAATTATGAGTTATGAAATATTTTCTACAGAACATCAGAGTGGTCTTATGCATCGCCTAAGTGAATGCAAAGTACTGTGTTTACAGAACATTTGAGTATTCCAGATTCACTTGAATACTCTAGAATTGTCAACTGTCGGCAAATCATTACAGTTAGTCTTCAGCCCTTCTCATCTATGTTATTTTTAACTGTTTGGCCATTTCACAACCATGCTCATTATTTATTTTCAGTGTTAAATTTATAGGAGATTAAATAAGTTTGCCTGGCACCTATAATTTGCTTTGATATTGATTACGGCTACCTTTTACTTTTGATGGGCAGCATTTATTCAAACTTATTTTTTGCAATTGAATTTAAGATATTTTATATATTACTAAACCTTAAAAAGCAGCTCTGAATGAAGAGTTGGCAATTGATCAAAGATGCAGTGGTGGGTGTTGTTTGTATTCTATGGTAAGGGACAAGTATTTATATCTTTCATGACTGATGATGCTGACTAAAAAATTTTTTTTAATAAACAATTTTATTGAGGTATTTTTGGCATTGTAAACTGTTACGGTGTACAGTAATGTGCAAATATCAACACAAAGCAGAAACATAGTGCAAAAGACCACTCCTCTCTCATAACCAGTACCCGCCTATTTATCCCTCCTATTCTACTCTAATCTACGCCCCCCCTGCTGACATTTAATTCCCCACGAAGAAGTCGATAAATGGTTGTTACCTTCGGCGAACCCTAATACAGATCCTCTTAAGGCGAACTTAATTTTTTCCAGCCCTAAAAAGCTCAACATGTCCGAGAGCCATGCTTCGGTCTTTGGGGGCTTTGAGTCCCTCCATGCCAGCAGTATACGTAGCCGGGCTACCAGGGAAGCAAAGGCCAAGACATCGGCCTCCCTCTCCTCCTGGATCCCTGGTTCTTCCGAGACCCCAAAAATTGCCTCCACTGGACTCATCACCACCCTAGTTTTCAGTACCTGAATCCCTCCTCAGTCCGCAAATCCCTCCCAGTATCGCCTAAGTTTTGGGTATGCCCAGAACATGTGGACATGACTCGCTGGCCCTCCCGCACACCTAGTGCATTTGTCCTCCACCCCAAGACATTTACTCATCCGGGCCACTGTCATGTGGGCCCGGTGAACGACTTTGAACTGAATCAGGCTCAGCCTAGCACATGTTGCAGTTGAATTTACCCTACTCGTGGCTTCTGCCCATACTCCCTCCTCCATCTCCTCGCCGAGTTCCTCCTCCTACTTGAGCTTCAGTTCCTCTGTCTGGGACTCCTCCCCTTTCATAAGTTCACGGTAAATATCCGAGACTTTTCCCCACTCCCCTAGACACTACTCTGTCCTGGATCCCATTTGGCGGGAGGCGTGGGAAGGATGGGACCTGTCTACGTATGAAGTCGCGCACTTGCAAGTACCGAAAGTCATTCCCTCTTACTAGTTTGGCTTTCTCCTCCAAGGCCCTCGTCCTCGAGAAGCTCCCCGCCAAAGAACATATCGCCCATCCTTCCCACCGCCGCCACGCTTGGAATCCACCGTCCATGCTCCCAGGGGCGAATCAGTGGTTGTCGCAGACCAGACCGATGCTCCCACCTCCCCTACCTGCTTTCTCCACTGGCCCCAGATCCGCAGGGCTGCCACCACTACCGGGCTGGTGGAGTACCTGGCCGGCGGGAGCGGTAAGGGCCGTGACCAGGGCTGCCAAACTGGTGCCTCTGCACGAAGCCGCCTCCACTTGCCCCCAAATAGAGCCCGTACCCACCATCCAACTCCTTACCATGGCTATGTTGGCCACCCAGTAGTAGTTGCTGAGGTTCGACAGCGCCAGCCCCCCCTTACTAGGGTTCCTCTCATGCACCGCTTTCTTCACCCGCGGGGTCTTCCCCGCTCAGACAAAACCCATAATAATCTTGTTGACCCTTTTGAAGAAGGACCGTGGGATGAAAATCGGGAGGCACTGAAAAATAAACCGGAATCTTGGGAGGATTGTCATCTTTACCGTCTGCACTCCCCCCGCAAGTGATAGCGGGAGTGCGTCCCATCTCCTGAACTCGCTCTTCAATTGTTCCACCACTCTAGTCAAATTTAGCTTATGCAGCCTGCCCCAGTCTCGTGCCACCCTAATCCCTAAGTATCGGAAACTTTCTCCGACCAGCCTGTTCTCCTGGCCCCTCGTCTGCACTAAAAATATCTCACTCTTCGCCATGTTCAGTTTGTACCCTGAAAACCTGCCAAATTTTCTCAATATTCCTAGTATACTGTCCATCCCAGGCAGCGGGTCCGATACGTACAGGAGCAGGTCGTCCGCATACAGCGATACCCTGTGTTCCACCCCTCCCCTAATCATTCCCTTCCACCACCTTGCAGCTCTCAGGGCAATCGCCAGTGGCTCTATGGCCATTGCAAACAGCAACGGGGAGAGTGGGCACCCCTGTCTGGTCTCCTGGTGTAGTCTAAAGTATTCTGATGTTGTCCTATTCGTCCTCACGCTAGCTTTTAGAGCCTGGTACAATAGTCTAACCCAGTCAACAAGCCCTCCCCGAACCCAAACCGCCCGAGTACCTCCCACAAATAGTCCCACTCCACACTGTCAAAGGCCTTCTCGGCATCCATTGCCACCACTGCCTCTATTTCTCTGCCCTCCGGGGGCATCATGATCACATTGAGTAGTCTTCTCAAGTTGGCTACCAGCTGTCTGCCTTTCACAAACCCTGTTTGGTCTTCCCCGATCACCTCCAGGACACAATCCTCAATTCCAAGCACCGAGACCTTAGCCAGGAGCTTGGCGTCGATGTTGATCAGGGAGATAGGTCTGTATGACCCACACGCTTCCAGGTCTTTAACCCGTTTTAATATCAGCGAAATGGTAGCCTGTGACAGCGTCGGGAGTAGCGTCCCTCTGTTCCTCGTCCCGTTAAATACCCTAGTCCGCACCGGCCCCACTATCTCAGAGAACTTTTTGTAGAACTCCACTGGGTATCCATCAGGCCCCGGGGATTTACCCAACTGCATGGCCTTCAAGCCCCCCAGTACTTCCTCAGCTCTGATCGGGGCCCCCAGTCCGTCTACCAGCCCCCTACCCACTTTTGGCAAGGTCAGTCCGTCTAAGAAATGCTTCATCCCCTCGGCTCCCAAGGGGGTTCCGAGTTATAGAGCTTGCTGTAAAACTCCCGAAACACCCTGTTCAGTCCTGAGTGGTCATCCACTCTGTTCCCCATACCATCCACTACCCTGCCTATTCCTCTGCCCAGTTCCTTTCTCCTGAGTTGCTGCACAAGAATTCTACTAGCTTTCTCCCCATGCTCATAGACCACAACGTTTGCCTTCCTGAGTTGTTCCACTGCCTTGCTCGTGGACAACACTCCCAGCTCAGCCTGCAGTCTCCGTCTATCTCTAAGTAGGTCCTCCCTCGGGGCCTCTGCGTATTCCCTATCCAGTGGATCTTGTGAACATGCGAGTAGAACGAATATTCCCTTCCCGTCGGCTGTCTGGCTCTCCATGGGTCTACCCCCCATCTGCTCCATGAACCCCCTCAGTTTCCTTGCCATCACTGGGATACTACCCGTTCTGGAGCATGGCCTATCTAGTCTGTGGTCAAAGACCGTGTTGCAGTCCCCACTGCCATTGTCCCATTGTTGAACTGCCATTCTCCCATTTCTCCCAAAACTGCTGGATATCTTTGACACCCAAGGACTATTTGATTCCACATGCAGGTAGTCCTTTAAATGGGCATCCAACACTCTTGTCCGTAGAAGATTGGAGAATCCTTAGCTGATTGTCGGACCCCGCTTGCCATTTTTGGGTATAAATGGGTGGAACATATATCATGCACTAGGGATTTATTCACCTCACTGATGATCAATAAATGAATCACAGAAGCCTGCTCCAAAATGTTTTGGAGATTCTTGACAAATTATTGTTGTGTGGTCTGAAGGAACAGGAGAGCTGCTGCCCTCTCTAAATCCTTACTGCATTTATGATTTTTGACTTTGGCTCTTGGCAGCTGCAGCTCACAAGTTGATTTCAAATAAGGTGAGAATGTGAACATTTCCCAACTGTAGTTTAACACGGGTGCCAGTGCTACCCTCCCATATACATGCCTTTTCTAAACCAAAATTAAATAACAATTTTTAAAGAAAATTTATCTTCAAGAATTCCTCACAAATCTTGATGCATAGTCTTCAAATAAGTAATGATAGCCAACACTACTTAAAGTTGTGTGCCTCATGACCAACATAAAAATTCAGCACCAAATATCAAAATAGTGATTACTGGTTAATGATCAATGGGTGCCGAAAACTGTGTTATAAACCCATCTTGCAAGATTTAATGTTCCCTGAAGTCGCTGATGAAATTAATGCTTATAATTATCCCTTGCCTGCTATTTTCCATGCAGTGGGATATATTTCAACTCTGATTTGGCCTGTAATTAAATTCAGAAGATTTCTTTAGTAACTTTAGGTGCAGTGTAGATTAACATTTTTAATTATCAGAAAATTACATATTGATTTTATGTAATTAAGCTGAGGAGAATGGGAACAGTGCAGGACTGCAGAAAGATTTGATTTTGTGATTTGGTTTATTTTCTACAGAAGATTCCTAAGGACAATAGCTATGCAAGTGCTGAACCCAATTGTGTTTATCAGTTTATTACGTAACAGTAGGTATATATTGGTGAGAGTTCATTCATTATAGCTGCAGAAATTTGTTGTGTAAATAACTCACTATACATGTGGTATGCACATCAGATGATATGGAAATGTTGGTCATTTTGATTCTTGACAAGATTTCTTGTGCCAGTGGAAAATAATCAGAACTGCACGTTGTATAAATTGTAGACTCTTGCTGCTTTCAGGGCATAATTTATGCAAAAATATTTCATACTCAAAAATACTTCATTGTTTGATAACTGTTTACATTCCTTTTCATATAACTGCCAGAATCATTATTAGTGCACTTTATAAAAGTAAAATTACAGATCTAAGTAATGGAATATATGAAATGTAGAAAAACCACACTTTTGTGTTCTCTTTTTTTTCTTTTTTACTCGTCCATGGGTCATGGGTGTCGCTGGCTATGCCAGCATTTATTACGTGTCCCTAATTGCCCTTGTGGGGGCAGTTAAGAGTCAACCACATTGTTGTGGATCTAGAGTCACTTGTAGGCCAGACCATGTAAGGAAAGCAGAGTTCCAGATTAGTGAACCAGGTGGATTTTTACGACAACCGAAAGTGGTTTATGGTCTTCATCGGACTTTTTAATTCCAGATGTTTTTATTGAATTCAAGTTTCACCATCTGCAGTGGCGGGATTTAAACCACGGTCCACTGAGCATTTCTCTGGGTCTCTGGTTTACTAGTCCAGTGACAATACCATTACGCCACCACCTCCCTTATGTCTTTGACACATAAGCTCTGCTACAATCCTTTAACGGTTAATGTACAAACTGAGCAATGGTAATATTTTGTAATATTAAGCAGCCATTTAACTTGTAGTTCAAATTACTATTACTGTTTCACCTGTTTGATGCTATCTCTATCTTGGTACTAGAGTGAAGAATATGGGAAAAATCATTAGATGAACAGTACTAAGAATGAATGTAATATGTAAATTACAATTTAACTAACCTACATTTTTATTCTAAAGGATCAAAACCAGTTTAAGATTAAGAGTTATACTGTAATTGAAATGAACTACTTCAGTGTTTAAATCTCAGGGAAAAGATGTTGGTTGCCCAAATAACAATTTTCCTAATGTGTTTCTTACCTTGAAATCATACAGTTCACATTATCAATGAGAACATTTCTAATGCTTTAATTACATCTGTTCTTTTTGGTAATGCATTTGTATAAGTTGAGATGATATATTGCAAACAATTTGAGATTAGCATTTTCCAAAGCATTTTTTTGCTTTTGTGAATCATAAAAAGGAAAGATGAAGAATTATTTTAATTGTAGCCTTGGATAAAACAAGAAGTTCCCATAGACATAGAACATACACTGCAGAAGGAGGCCATTCGGCCCATCGAGTCTGCTCCGACCCACTTAAGCCCTCATTTCCACCCTATCCCCGTAACCCAATAACACCTCCTAACCTTTTTGGCCACTAAGGGCAATTTATCATGGCCAATCCACCTAACCTGCATGTCTTTGGACAGTGGGAGGAAACCGGAGCATCCGGAGGAAACCCACGCAGACACGGGGAAAATGTGCAGACTCCGCACAGACAGTAACCCAGCGGGGACCCTGGCGCTGTGAAGCCACAGTGCTAGCCACTTGTGCTACCGTGCTGCCCAAAGATGCATCCATTTGGTTAATAGTTCTGGTTTTATAGCCTATGTACAGATAACCATAGTTGGGCTGTTACACTGATTTGGTCTCTTAAGAACGCCCATTAAATGTTACCTTGAATGTCAGCTAATTCAAAATGTGGGATGATTTTTTGCCAAAGTTTAGCAATGCTAAGATTTGAAGTTTAATAAATTTGTGCATCATTAACACATGCTCAGTATGGCATAATAATCAAAGTCCATCACTGATAAATCATCCAAAAGAATGATTATTGTGTTTTTACATCTTGAAACTTAAGTGAAGTGGCCGGAATTTATATTTTATGCCAAACAACAATTTTACACCTGTAACTTTGAAAGATTTACCAAATTTTGAACAAATTATATAAAAGCCCTGTCTTCAGATGTTGGTTTACTGATTTAGCACAAGGCTAAATCGCTGGCTTTTAAAGCAGACCAAGGCGGGCCCCGAACAGGCGCCGGAATGTGGCGACTAGGGGCTTTTCACAGTAACTTCATTTGAAGCCTACTTGTGACAATAAGCGATTTTCATTTCATTTCATCCGTTTGACATGTGTCAGCTTGTTTATTTGCTATGCCTCTTCTAGAAATCCTGTCCAGATTCCTGCTGCCTCATTCCAGTCTCACTACTTTCAGATGCCACCTAAGAATCCTCCGTTAACAGGACTATTATGCCTTAGCATTTTCACTTTTACTATCATGTTAGCAAATCACTTTCCTGTAAACCCCACTCTAAGGTAGTTTGAAATGCCTTTCAGTATGTTGATGCACAACTGAAATACGAATGAAGAGGGCACTCAAAATGCATATCTATTCCATGTTGTGTTATCTCAACATTATTACAATTGTGCAGTTCTTCCTTGAGGCTTTACCCTGACTGGTTGATGCTTTGTAGCTACAAAGCCAAAAAATACATTTTTAAGAGCTTCAATCTCAATGAAGAGGCTTCAGGCCAGTCCACATCCAACATTTTTATTGTTGACATCCTTCTATCTACGAGAGATGATGGACACACAGCATATAGTCCAACAACATGCTCTGAAATATTTTCTTTTGTTTTTTAAATTTAGAGTAGCCAATTATTTTTAGTTTCCATTTAAGGGGGTTGGGCACCGGAGCAATAGGTCAGAAGGTGAAAACATTGAGGGAGAACTAGGGAATAGGGTCAATATGGCTCTGAGGAAGAGCAGGCGGGGAGATGTAGCTGAAAACAGCGGGACTGGTGGCCTGAAGTGCAGATGTTTTAAGCAAGAAGTATAACAGGTAAGGCAGATGAACTTAGAGCTTGGATTAGTACTTAGAACTATGATGTTGTTGCCATTACAGAGACCTGGTTGAGGGAAGGACAGGATTGGCAGCTAAACGTTCCAGGATTCAGATGTTTCAGGCGGGATAGAGGGGGAGGTAAAAGGGGTGGAGGAGTTGCACTACTGGTTAGGGAGAGCATCACAGCTGTTCTGTGGGAGGACAGCGGGCAGCGAGGCTATATGGGTGGAGATCAGGAATAAGAAGGGTGCAGTCACAATGTTGGGGGTTTACTACAGGTCTCCCAACAGCCAGCTGGAGATAGAGGAACAGACAGGTAGACCGATTTTGGAAAGGAGTAAAAGCAACAGGGTGTTCTGATGGGAGACTTTAACTTCCCCAATATTGACTGGGACTCACTTAGTGCTAGGGGCTTGGATGGGGCAAAGTTTGTAAGGAGCATCCAGGCGGGCTTCTTAAAACAATATGTAGATAGTCCAACTAGGGAAGGGGCTATACTGGTCCTGTTATTGGGCAATGAGCCCGGCTAGGTGGTAGAAGTTTCAGTAGGGGAGCATTTCGGGAACAGTGACCACAATTAAGTAAGTTTTAAAGTGTTGGTGGACAAGGATAAGAGTGGACCTAGGGTGAATGTGCTAAATTGGGGGAAGGCTAATTATAACAATATTAGGCGGGAACTAAAGAACCTACATTGGGGGCGGATGTTTGAGGGTAAATCAACATCTGACACGTGGGAGGTTTTCAAATGTCAGTTGAAAGGAATTCAGGACCGGCATGTTCCTGTGCGGAAGAAGTATAAACATAGCAAATTTCAGGAACCTTGGATAACAAAAGATATTGTAGGTCTCGTCAAAAATAAAAAGGAGGCATTTGTCAGGGCTAGAAGGCTGGGAACAGACTAAGCCTATGTGGAATATAAGGAAAGTAGGAAGGAACTTAAGCAAGGAGTCAGGAGGGCTAAAAGGGGTCACGAAAAGTCATTGGCAAATAGGGTTAAGGAAAATCCCAAAGCTTTTTACATAAAAAACAAGAGGGTAGCCAGGGAAAGGGTTGGGCCACTGAAGGACAGGGGAGGGAATCTCTGTGTGGAGCCAGAGGAAATAGGCGAGGTGCACAATGAATACCTTGCATCTGTATTCACCAAAGAGAAGGAATTGGTGGCTGTTGAGTCTGGAGAAGGGTGTGTAGATAGCCTGGGTCACATTGAGATCCAAAAAGATGAGGTGTTGGGCATCTTGAAAAATATTACGGTGGATAAGTCCTCCGGACCTGATGGGATCTATCCCAGAATACTGAAGGAGGCAAGAGAGAAAATTGCTGAGGCCTTAACAGAAAGCTTTGCATCCTCACTGTCTTCAGGCGATGTCCTGGAGGACTGGAGAATAGCCAGTGTTGTTCCTTTGTTTAAGAAGTGTAGCAAGGATAATCCAGGGAACTACAGGCCGGTGAGCCTTACATCAGTGGTAGGGAAATTACTGGGAGAATTCTTCAAGACAGGATTTACTCCCATTTGGAAGCATGTGGACGTATTAATGAGAGGCAGCACGGTTTTCTGAAGGGGAGGTCGTGTCTCACTAACTTGATAGAGTTTTTCGAGGAGGTCACGAAGATGATTGATGCAGGTAGGGCAGTGGATGTTGTCTATATGAACTTCTTCAGTAAGGCCTTTTTAAAAATATATATATATTTATTAAAGTTTTTCAACAAAACAATTTTTTTTCCCCCTTACAAACAATAAACCCCCCCCCCCCCGCCCCCCCGTAACAAAATAACACAAAATCGCCCTGAGCAAGGTATATACATGGTTTTATATTTACATAGCTTTATACACTGGCTCTCGCCCATTCGTGCCAGTTTCCCCTACCCTCCATGTTATCCCCCGCTCCTCCGTCCCCTCAAGCAATCTCTCGTTCCCCCCTCCCCCCAGGGTTGCTGCTGCTGCTGACCGACCTTCCTCTAACGCTCCGCGAGGTAGTCTAGGAACGGTTGCCACCGCCTGTAGAACCCCTGCGCAGACTCCCTTGAGGCAAACATAATCCTCTCCAACTTTATGAACCCAGCCATATCGTTTGTCCAGGCCTCCACGCTAGGGGGCTTTGCCTCCTTTCACATTAGCAAGATCCTTCGCCGGGCTACCAGGGACGCAAAGGCCAGAATGCCGGCCTCTTTCGCTTCCTGCACTCCCGGCTTGTCCACTACTCCAAATATTGCTAGCCCCCAGCTTGGCTTGACCCGGACTTTCACCACCTGAGATATTGCTCCCGCCACTCCTCTCCAGAACCCCTCCAGTGCCGGACATGTCCAGAACATGTGGACATGGTTCGCCGGGCTCCCTGAACATCTTCCGCATCTGTCCTCTACCCCAAAGAACCTACTCAACCTCGCCCCCGTCAGGTGCGCTCTGTGAACCACCTTAAATTGTATCAGGCTGAGCCTGGTACATGAGGAGGAGGAATTAACCCTACCCAGGGCGTCAGCCCACAAACCTTCCTCGATCACCTCCCCCAGCTCCTCCTCCCATTTACCCTTCAACTCTTCTGCTAGCACTTCCCCCTCTCCTTTCATCTCTTGGTGTATTGCCGAAACCTTGCCCTCCCCGATCCATACACCCGAGATCACCCTGTCTTGAATTTCTTGTGTCGGGAGCAGCGGGAATTCCCTGACCTGTCGCCTCACAAAAGCCCTCATCTGCATATATCTGAATGCATTTCCCAGGGGTAGCTCAAACTTCTCCTCCAGTGCCCCTAGGCTCGCAAATGTCCTGTTGATGAACAGGTCCCCCATTCTTCTAATCCCCGCCCGGTGCTAGCCCTGGAACCCCCCGTCCATCTTCCCCGGGACAAACCGGTGGTTACCCCTGATCGGGGACCACACCGAGGCTCCCACTGCACCCCTATGCCGTCTCCACTGGCCCCAGATCCTTAACGTTGCCGCCACCACCGGGCTCGTGGTGTACTTTGATGGCGAGAGCGGCAGCGGTGCCGTCACCAGTGCCCCCAAGCTCGTTCCTTTGCAGGACGCCATCTCCATCCTCTTCCATGCCGCCCCCTCTCCCTCCATAACTCACTTACGGATCATCGCCACGTTTGCTGCCCAGTAGTAGCTCCCTAGATTTGGCAGTGCCAGCCCTCCTCGGTCCCTACTGCGTTCCAGGAACCCTCTCCTTACCCTCGGGGTTTTGTTTGCCCACACAAACCCCATAATACTCCTACCTACTCTCTTGAAAAAGCCCTTGGTAATCACGATGGGGAGGCACTGGAACACAAACAAAAAGCTCGGAAGGACCACCATTTTTACCGACTGCACTCTACCCGCCAACGAGAGCGGCAACATGTCCCATCTTTTGAAGTCCACCTCCATTTGGTCCACCAATCTCGTCAGATTCAATTTGTGTAGGGCCCCCCAGCTCCTGGCTATCTGGATCCCTAGATACCGAAAAAAAACCTCCGCCCTCCTCAGCGGTAGGTCCCCTATCCCTCTTTCTTGGTCCCCTGCCTGTAGTACAAAAAGCTCGCTCTTCCCTACATTGAGCTTATAGCCCGAGAACTCCCCAAACTCCCTCAAAGTCTGCATGACCTCCACCATCCCCTCCATTGGGTCCGCCACGTACAGCAGCAGGTCGTCCGCGTATAGTGACACCCGATGCTCTTCTCCCCCGCGGACCACCCCCCTCCATTTATTAGACTCCCTCAGTGATATGGCCAAGGGTTCGATCGCCAATGCAAACAACAGGGGGGGACAGAGGGCACCCCTGCCTCGTTCCTCGGTACAGCCAAAAGTACTCCGACCTCCGCCAGTTCGTCACCACACTCGCCACCGGGGCGCTGTAAAGGAGCTTAACCCAGCTAATAAACCCACCCCCGAACCCAAACCTACGCAACACCTCCCAGAGGTACTCCCACTCTACTCGGTCAAAGGCCTTTTCCGCGTCCATGGCTGCCACTATCTCCGCCTCTCTCTCCTCCGATGGCATCATTATCACGTTTAAGAGCCGTCGCACATTCGTATTTAATTGCCTACCCTTTACAAATCCCGTCTGGTCCTCATGTATCACCCCCGGGACACAGTCCTCAATCCTCGTGGCCAGCACTTTTGCCAATAGCTTAGCGTCCACATTAAGGAGCGAAATCGGCCTGTACGATCCACATTGCAGTGGGTCCTTGTCTCGCTTCAGAATCAAGGAAATTGTCGCCTCCGACATCGTCCCCTCCTCTTTTGCCTCGTTAAAGGTCCTCACTAGTAGCGGGGCCAACAGGTCCGCATACTTTCTATAGAACTCCACCTGGAAGCCGTCCGGCCCCGGGGCCTTCCCCGCCTGCATGCTCTCCAATCCCTTACTCAGCTCATCCAACCCGATTGGTGCCCCCAAACCAGCCACCTCTTGCTCCTCCACCCTCGGGAACCGCAGTTGGTCGAGGAATCGTCTCATCCCCTCTTCCCCCACTGGGGGCTGGGATCTGTACAGCTCTTCGTAGAAGGCCTTGAATACCTTGTTTATTTCCGTTGCACTCTGGGCCATGGCTCCCCCACCATCTTTGACTCGCCCTATTTCCCTCGCCGCCCTCTTACGGAGCTGGTGTGCCAGCATCCGACTGGCCTTTTCCCCATACTCGTAGGTCGCCCCCTGCGCCTTCCTCCACTGTGCCTCCGCTTTCCCCGTGGTTAACAGGTCAAACTCATTCTGGAGCCGTCGCCTTTCCCCAAGTAATCTTTCCTCCGGGGCTTCTGCGTATCTCCTGTCCACTCACAAAATCACCCCCACTAACCTCTCCCTTTCCCTGCCCTCTGTCTTCTCCCTCTGAGCCCTGATGGAGATTAGCTCTCCCCTGATCACTGCCTTCAACGCCTCCCATACCACCCCCACTCGCACCTCCCCGTTGTCGTTGGCCTCCAGGTACCTTTCAATACACCCCCTTACCTTCCCACACACCACCTCATCTGCCAGCAGTCCCACATCCAACCGCCACAGCGGGCGTTGGTCCCTCTCCTCTCCCAGCCCCACTTCCACCCAGTGCGGGGCATGGTCCGAAACGGCTATGGCTGAATACTCCGTCCCCTCCACCCTCTGGATGAGCGCCCTGCCCAACACAAAGAAGTCTATCCGGGAGTATGCCTTGTGCACGTGGGAGAAGAAAGAAAATTCCCTGGCCTGCGGTCTTGCAAACCTCCATGGGTCCACTCCCCCCATCTGGTCCATAAATCCCCTGAGCACCCTGGCCGCCGCCGGCCTCTTTCCTGTCCTTGATCTGGAGCGGTCTAGTGCTGGATCCAGCACTGTATTAAAGTCCCCTCCCATTATCAGTCCTCCTACCTCCAGGTCCGGGATGCGCCCCAACATGCGCTTCATGAATCCAGCATCATCCCAGTTCGGGGCGTATACATTTACCAACACCACCCACGCCCCTTGCAACCTACCACTCACCATCACGTATCTCCCTCCATTGTCCGCTACGATAGTCTTGGCCTCAAATGACACATGTTTTCCCACCAGAATTACCACCCCTCTATTTTTCGCATCCAGTCCCGAGTGAAATACCTGTCCTATCCATCCCCTTCTTAACCTAACCTGGTCCGCCACCTTCAGGTGTGTCTCTTGGAGCATAGCCACGTCTACCTTCAGTCCCTTCAAGTGCGCGAACACTCGAGCCCTCTTCACCGGTCCGTTCAGGCCCCTCACGTTCCACGTTATCAGCCGGACTGGAGGGCTCTCATCCCCCGCCGACTAGCCATCTCCTTTTCTGGGCCAGTCCCGTGTCCGCGTCTCCCTCACCCTCCTGGCCCCCAACCGGGGTACCTCCGTCCCGGCCACCTCTTCTGTGTCCCATTCCCTTTCGGCCAGTGCAGCAGCAACCCTGTTTTGCCCCCCCCCCCCCCACCCCCCCCAGATCCCTGTCTAGCTTTTTTGCTCCCGCCATATCACTCCCGTAAGTCAGCTGACGCCTGCTGACCCCGGCTTCCCCCGCCATCCCTTTGACCCCCCGTGTGGGAATCTCCCCATCAGTAGACGTTCCTACGTTCCCCCTCTCACCTTTCTTCCCGTGCGCGGGAGAGAAACCCCGCGCTTTCCAGAGCCTGCCCCGCCCCCCCGACGCAGCTTCTGTTGCGGCCTTGTCTCTCGTCCCCAGCCCATATAACATTCCCTGCGCGTGCTTGCCCCCCCTATATACAACCGCCATCATACTTAAACCCTCAAATACCCCCCACCCTCACAAACCCTCAATTAGAGTCCAACTTTTCAGTTAGTATAAAGGTCCACGCTTCTTTGGGCGTTTCGAAGTAGTGGTGTTGGCCGTTATATGTGACCCACAGTCGCGCTGGCTGCAACATTCCAAATTTCACTCCTTTCCGATGCAGCACCGCTTTGGCCCGGTTGAAACCCGCTCTCCGCTTCGTGACCTCCGTGCTCCAGTCCGGGTATATTCTAATCTCAGCGTTGTCCCACTTGCTGCTCCGCTCCTTCTTGGCCCATTTCAGGACCCTCTCTCTGTTTGTGAACCGGTGAAATCTCACCACCATCGCCCTTGGCGGCTCGTTTGCCTTGGGCTTCCTCGCCAGCACCCGGTGCGCCCCTTCCAGCTCCAGCAACCCCGGGGGAGCCTCCGCGCCCCGATCATTGTGCCCGCATATGCCGCGGCGTCGGCCCCCTCCACTCCTTCAGGGAGACCCAGGATCCGCAGATTCTTTCTCCTCGACCTGTTCTCCAGGTCTTCGAGTCTTCCCGCCCACCTCTTGTGTAGCGCCTCGTGCTGCTCCACTCTCACCGCCAGGCCCAAGAGCTCGTCCTCGTTCTGGCTGACTCTTTTCTCTACCTCCTGGATCTTAACCTCGTGGGCCTTCTGGGTGATCCCGAGTCCTTCAGTTACTGAAAGCATAGGCGCCAGCATGTCCTTGCGCATCTCCTCGCGCTGCTCTTCGAAGCAGCGCTTGAAGAACTCCTGCAGCTCCCCTTTGTCCCTGGCCGCCGCTATTTTTTATTTTTTTTTACCCTGCTTCTCCCGTTGCTCCAGTGCCACTTTTCTGGCCGTTGCACTTCGGGTCTGTTTCATAGGCGTTGGAGGGGGGCCTTTCCTACGGGTTTTTGTCGAAAAGAGTTCTGTTGGGGCTCCTCTAACGAGCCCGAAAGTCCGTGGTAGCGGGAGCTGCCGACTCGTGCGGCTTAGCTCCGCATCGCCGCACCCGGAAGCCTAGTAAAGCCTTTGACTAGGTCCCTCATGGCAGACTGGTACAAAAGATGAAGTCATTGGGGATCAGAGGTGACCTGGCAAGGTGGATACAGAACTGGCTAGGTCATAGCAGGCAGAGAGTAGCAATGGAAGGGTGCTTTTCTGATTGGAGGGCTGTAAATAGTGGTGTTCTGCAGGGATCAGTGCTGGGACCTTTGCTGTTCGTAGTATATATAAATGATTTGGAGGAAAATGTAACTGGTCTGATTAGTAAGTTTACGGACGACACAAAGGTTGGTGGAATTGCAGATAGCGATGAGGACTGTCAGAGGATACAGCAGGATTTAGATCGTTTGGACACTTGGGCGGAGAGATGGCAGATGGAATTTAATCCGGACAAATGAGAGGTAATGCATTTTGGAAGGTCTAATACAGGTAGGGAATATACAGTGAATGGTAGAACCCTCAAGAGTATTGACAGTCAGAGAGAACTAGGTGTACAGGTCCACAGGTTACCAAAAGGGGCAACACAGGTGGAGAAGGTAGTCAAGAAGGCATATGGCATGCTTGCCTTCATTGGCCGGGGCATTAGGTATAAAAATTGGCAAGTCATGTTGCAGCTGTATTGAACCTTAGTCAGGCCACATTTGGAGCATATTGTTCAATTCTGGTCGCCACACTACCAGGAGGATGTGGAGGCTTCAGTGAGGGTGCAGAAGAGATTTACCAGGATGCTGCCTGGTATGGAGGGCATAAGCTATGAGGAGAGGTTGAATAAACTCGGTTTGTTCTCACTGGAACGACGGAGGTTGAGGGGCAACCTGATAGAAGTCTACAAAATTATGATGGTCAGAGACATTTTCCCGGGGTGGAGGGGTCAATTACTAGGGGGCATAGGTTTAAGATGCGAGGGGCAAGGTTCCGAGGAGATGTACAAGGCAAGTTTTTTGCACAGATGGTAGTGGGTGCCTGGAACCCGCTGCAGGAGGAGGTGGTGGAAGCAGGGACGATATTGACGTTTAATGGGCATCTTGACAAATACATGAATTGGATGGGAATAGAGGAATACGGACCCTGGAAGTGTAGAAGATTTTAGTTTAGACGGGCAGCATGGTCGGTGCAAGCTTGTAGGGCCGAAGGGCCTATTCCTGTGCTGTACTTTTCTTTGTTCTTTGTTCTAAGGGGCAATTTAGTGTGGCCAATCCATCTAACCAGCACATCTTTGGGTTGTGGGGGTGAAACCCACGCAGACATGGGGAGAATATGCAAACTCACACGGACAGTGACCCAGGGCCGGAATTCGAACCCGGGTCCTCAGTGCTGCAGTCCCAGTGCTAACCACTGCATCACTCTGCTCATATTTTGACAGCAGTGGGCAGTTTCTACTACGGCAGCAGAAGTCCACAACATTGTAAACAACTATATTTTGGTGGAGACGAGAACTGTGTTTGTTCATTTTTAAATCTGAAAACCCAGGTATTTACTAAAAGAAAGAAACCATGAGATTTATAGTTTTAACCAAAATAAGTTGACCGAGCAAAAATCAAAACATCAGTGTTCATAACTACACTATCTTAAATGTTTAGTTATGTTAAAGGTATTAAAATACAATGAACAAAATTAGTTATTTTCTAAACCATCCTTCCGAACTCAGATTTCTCCCTACATCCATTTGACTTAACATCTCTAAAGCTCAAGTCAAATTATTTATCAAAATTTCAAGGATTAACTGCGTGAATGACATGGTGGCACAGTGGCACTATTGCCTCACAGCTCCAGGGACCAGGGTTCAATTCCAGCCTCGGGTGACTGTGTGGAGTTTGCCCTTTGTCCCTGTGTCTATGTGGATTTCCTCTGGGTCCTCCGGTCTCCTCCCACAGTCCAAAGGATTGGCCATGCTAAATTGCCCCTTGGTGTCCAAAAGGTTAGGTGGAGGAGTGGGCTTAAGTAAGATGCTCTGTTCAAAGGCTGGTACAGACTTAATGGGCCAAACGGCCTCCTGCACTGTAAATTCTATGATTCTGAACACTGCTTCAAAGATTCCTTTAAGGGTTGAGATTTCTTGGGCCTTCCACTTATATCTGATCATGTGTTCCCTTTGAATCTCCTCCAACTTTTCCAGATTTGTTGACCTGCCGGGTCAACAAAGAAATAGGTAATTTCTATCTGTAATGGTCCATTGTGTGAAAGGTAATAAAAGTACAATTAACACAGTTACACAGACATGAGTAGCTTCTGAAGCATAGCCACCTTGCGGAACTCTGCTGGTTCTAATATTCTTTAACTTTGGGGTCTTGTATCTAGATCAGCTTGGCTCTCTCAGAAGTTTAATTTGTTGTGTGAAACCCTTCACTGAACAAGAGGCGTAACCTCTTTTAGCCAGTGCATGGATTTCAAATGGACCTTGCTGGAAAGAGACATTCCTTGCTCAGATTGTTCTAAACTCAAAAGAAAACCTCTGCTATGCTTTTTTCTTCCCGAAAGCTTGGTCACACGGTGCTTTATCAGAAGACCTCTCAGAGAAACCTTGTCCGAAAAAGGACCAGCTCTCCAAAATAAAATATCGGGATTTTTTTTCCCCAAAAGGACTTGGCCGGTCACAATCCATATCATTCTAAGTAAAACACCCGCAACATTTTTAAAGTCAATTCACCTTGTCTTCCATTGTTAACGGATCTTTAAAAAAATGTCATAATCCAGATCCGCATCTTCACAAAATGTTATCAGTTCTTCTTGGACCATATGATATCTATGTACAAAGCTTTGTTGACATCTATCCATTGGTTTTTGAGATATATTGTTTACATACAAACAGGCTAACCACAGGCAAAACGGCAGAGGCAGAAAGCTGTTAGGTGATGTTTTTTTGTTGTCGATCTGTTCAGTCATCCTCTCCTCCCCCACCACCTCTGCCTTTGATTCCCTGGTCTGCAGTAAAACCCTTGCTCTCTTCCACCCTGTTGAGCTGAACAAACTGTTTGGGGGCTGGTTTAGCACAGGGCTAAATCGCTGGCTTTAGGCCAGCAGCACGGTTCAATTCCTGTACCAGCCTCCCCGAACAGGCGCCGGAATGTGGCGACTAGGGGCGTTTCACAGTAACTTCATTTGAAGCCTACTTGTGACAATAAGGTTTTCCTTTCATTTCATTTCAAGAGTAGGCTAGGGAACACTGAGCTAATGGTTGGAACACACATTCTGCAACTGCACTGGCATCGGCCCTCAAACTCTTCAATTGAGAGAAAATTCTGGCACGTTTCACCGGGCCCCTCAATCACCACATACACCACGTAACCAATCTCTTCTCTCTCTCCCCCCCCCCCCCCCCCCCCCCACTTCATGTCAGCCATTTCCACCGCAAGGGATTAACCCCTCCCCCCACCAAACTCCTGAAACCGGAGCCCATTCAAGATGGTCCCCAGCCCCACCCAGCGGATGGAACATAGACCAACCACCAGTCACCGTCAGAAAAACTACCCCTCCGCCATCCCATAAACCCTCTGACAGCTGCCTCGTGAAACAGCCCCTCGATCCACTATCCCCATCCCCCCACCATTCGCACCTTCTAGGCTCACCAAAACCGGCCTAAGCTGGCTCAGCAGGCCGCAGACCTCCCCCACCTCGCTTCGGTTCACTGACCAACTTCAGTTTGCAAGCAAAGTATTCCCCCTCAGGTGAACAACAAAGAAAGACAAAACTCCCCACCCCCAAACCGTCCACCTCAAGTACCGAAACTCCCCCACCCCTCACTCCAACCCGGAAATTACTAATCTCCCCTTCTCAGCATCCATGTACTCTCACAGACCCCGCAAAGGACAAGAAGGAGAGAAGAAAAAGACCCGTTCCCACCATCACCAAATATTAATCTCAAGTAACAGTAGCTATGTACAAAAACTAAGGGCCACATGATAATTAAACAAAGAAGACACACAATTTGCCACAAAAATGGGCCCAAACAAACCCATCCCAACAAGAAATTCCACCACTTTCAGTTCACTCCAAATCCTTGAGCCTTCATGAACGCCTCCACTTCCTTCACCGTCTTGAAGAAGTGATCTCTGAGGTTATGCGTAATCCTCCACCTAGCCATTACACCGAAACCCACTCCACTCTTGTACAGTGCTGACTTCACCCTATTGAAGGTCGCTCGTCTCCTTGCCAGGTCTGCCATGACATCTTGGCATATACGAATACCACAGTCTTAAACTTCACCTTGGTCCATCTCAGGACCTTCTCCTTCACCTGATAGTGGTGAAAACAGACTATCACTGCCTATGGTTGCTCTTTTACCCAAAACGACCGGTGGGCCATATCCAACTCATTGTCTTCCTCTCCCAACAACTTTGCGAATGTCATCAGAAAATACCCTGTTGGGCCTGGGCCCTCCACCCCATCAGACAACCCCATAATCCTGAAGTTTTGCCTCCGCGACCTATTCTCCAGGCCCTTGATCTTAACCCTCAGGCCCTTATTCTGACCCTCTGCCTTCAGTAACTATGCTTCCAATGAGGCCAGCTGGTCATTGTGACGCGACATTGCTGTCTCCACCCCCTTAAACACCTCACCATGCTCCACTACAGTCTCCGACGTTTTTCCAAGAGCCTCCTTTATCAGGGCAGTGCTTCCTCAACCGACTGCTTGAGGGTCTGCAGGAACTCCCTCCCTTGCCGTTCCAAATGTTTATTTAACTGACTTTCGAATTCAGCTGCTATCACCTCCGGTTGATCCACCATAATAGGTGCGGCCCCACCTTACGAGCCTACCTCCGCCATCTTTCCTCCCAATGGACTCTGCACCTTATTTGACTCTGTCGGAGGGACTAGCATTCACCCGCTTCTTCCCAATATTCCATTTTAGGCTTTTTGACATCCTTTTGCAAATAGCTCTCCACCGGGATGAGTCTGTACACAAATTATCCCCAGAAACTGTAAAAAGGGCCAATAACTGAGGACTCTAGCGGGAGCTATCTTGTGTGCGACCTCCTCCTATATGTCGCCACCAGAAGTCCTCCAGGTACTTTTTAAAGGGTATGAGGCAACCCACCTACCATCCCCCCCAGGCACTGCATTCCAGACCGTCACCACCCTCTGGGTAAAAAGGTTTTTCATCACATCCCCTCCCCAAACATCCTGCCCTTCACCTTGAAGGGTGTATGACCCTTAAACTAAGGGGAACAGTTGCTCCCTATCCACCATGTTCATGCCCCTCATAATCCTTTACATTTTTTAATCTGAGGAAACCCCACGGGTGACATTGTCGATGAAGGGAGTGAATGTTTAAAGTGCCCCTTGGCTCCATCATCCAAAGATATATGTTGTCAACTTGCTTTTCTATGTCTCATCCTGGATAAGCCATAATTCCCTCCAGTGAAGCATTGAGAGGACTACTGCCATTATTTTCAGTTCCCATTCTTTTTGACCTTGGCATCCAATTTTTACTCTGAGCTGAGCTTCTAACCTCAGCCTCATCATTACAAAAATGATTTGCTTTTACCTCGATCAACTATCTCAACCCATCTGCGGCTGAAACCCTAAAGGACAGTCTTTGTTACCTCCAGACTCAACCATTCCATTGCTCTTGTCACAGACAGAGTTTATGTCTTTAATTACTGCCCGTGATCAGGGTGTTTATATGTGAAGGGTGTATGTTTTCTTATCCTTGCGGAGTGTTGTCCCAGTAATTCCAGTAGCAAGCTGCTTGTGAATTTAAAAATACAGAAGGTTGTTTATTATGACACACTTGAACTGGAGGTTTAAAAATACAATGTCTGTCACTCGACTCACCCACATTATCACACAAAGATCAGGGGCTGGATTCTCCGCCCCGCCACACCACATTTCTGCCTCGTCCCGCCGGCGGGATTCTCCGTTAGCCAGCCGGTCAGTGGTGTTTCCCATTGTGGGTCAGCTCCACACCGTCGGGAAACCTCCCCCGGGCGCCAGCAAAACGGAGAATCCCGCTCGTGGAGAATCCTGCCCCAGACAGAGATGAGGAAAAAAACACAACTGCATTTTATGATTTCTTAGTTTCTTTTGTTGAAGGCTGTAATTTTGTAGATGCGTTGGTGCTAAAGTTGAAGTGAAGATCGTGTAAAGCAGAGGATATTCAGTAAGCAGTGAAGCCTCTTGTGGTTGAAATTGCAGGAGGATGGTTCTCAGATGAACTTGAAGTTGGAGCAGGTTGGGGAGAATCCTCACTTTCATGTTATTGCTGTTTATTACCTTGGCTGCTTGGGTGTCTTGCAGTTGGTTTATGGCTTTTGGTGGAATCTGTCTACAGAACAACTTCTGGCTATTTTGAAAGCAGGCAGCGAACATGGCTATTTCCCCTGCTGTCGAGTTACAAGTCCAAGTATCCATTTCCAAATAAAGTGGGTGGCTCAGTTGAATGTACACTCTGTGTGATGACTTTCACACTGAGAGTTTAAGACAGTTAGCGTATTTGTACCTGAATGGCCCATTTGATTTTAAATAATCCTTTTGAATTAGTTTCAGGAAAAGGCAAGACCAATACCAGTTTGCAAAGTTCCTTTTAACATAAGAACTAGGAGCAGGAGTAGGCCATCTGGCCCCTCGAGCCTGCTCCGCCATTCAACAAGATCATTGCTGATCTTTTGTGGACTCAGCTCCACTTTCCGGCCTGAACACCATAACCCTTAATCCCTTTATTCTTCAAAAAACTATCTATCTTTATCTTAAAAACATTTAATGAAGGAGCCTTCATTGGGCAAGGAATTCCATAGATTCACAACCCTTTGGGTGAAGAAGTTCCTCCAAATCTCAGCCCTAAATCTACTTCCTCTTATTTTGAGGCTATGCCCCCTAGTTCTGCTTTCACCCACCAGTGGAAACAACCTGCCCGCATCTATCCCATCTATTCCCTTCATAATTTTTTATGTTTCTATAAGATCCCCCCTCACCCTTCTAAATTCCAACGAGTACAGTCCCAGTCTACTCAATCTCTCCTCGTAATCCAACCCCTTCAGCTCTGGGATTAACCTAGTGAATCTCCTCTGCACACCCTCCAGTGCCAGTATGTCCTTTCTCAAGTAAGGAGACCAAAACTGAACACAATACTCCAGGTGTGGCCTCACTAACACCTTATACAATTGCAGCATAACCTCCCTAGTCTTAAACTCCATCCCTCTAGCAATGAAGGACAAAATTCCATTTGCCTTCTTAATCACCTGTTGCACTGCAAACCAACTTTTTGCGACTGATGCACTAGCACACCCAGGTCTCTCTGCAGAGCAGCATGTTTTAATATTTTATCATTTAAATAATAATCCCTTTTGCTGTTATTCCTACCAAAATGGATAACCTCACATTTATCAACATTGTATTCCATCTGCCAGATCCTAGCCCATTCGCTTAGCCTATCCAAATCCCTCTGCAGACTTCCAGTATCCTCTGGACGTTTTGCTTTACCACTCATCTTAATGTTGTCTGCAAATTTGGACACATTGCCCTTGGTCCCCAACTCCAAATCATCTATGTAAATTGTGAACAATTGTGTGCCCAACACTGATCTCTGAGGGACACCACTAGCTACTGATTGCCAACCAGAGAAACACCCATTAATCCCCACTCTTTGCTTTCTATTAATTAACCAATCCTCTATCCATGCTACTACTTTCCCCTTAATGCCATGCATCTTTATCTTATGCAGCAACCTTTTGTGTGGCACCTTGTTTCAAAGGCTTTCTGGAAATCCAGATATACCACATCAATTGGCTCCCCGTTATTTACCGCATTGGTAATGTCCTCAAAAAATTCCACTAAATTAGTTAGGCACGACCTGCCCTTTATGAACCCATGCTGCGTCTGCCCAATGGGACAATTTCCATCCAGATGCCTCACTATTTCTTCCTTGATGATAGATTCCAGCATCTTCCCTACTACCGAAGTTAAGCTCACTGGCCTATAATTACCCGTTTTCTGCCTACCTCCTTTTTTAAACAGTGGTGTCACGTTTGCTAATTTCCAATCCGCCGTGACCACCCCAGAGTCTAGTGAATTTTGGTAAATTATCACTAGTGCATTTGCAATTTCTTGAGCCATCTCTTTTAGCACTCTGGGATGTATTTCATCAGGGCCAGGAGACTGGTCTACCTTTAGCCCCATTAGCTTGCCCATCACTACCTCCTTAGTAATAACAATCCTCTCAAGGTCCTCACCTGTCATAGCCTCATTTCCATCAGTCACTGACATGCTATTTGTGTCTTCCACTGTGAAGACCAACCCAAAAAACCTGTTCAGTTCCTCAGCCATTTCCTCATCTCCCATTATTAAATCTCCCTTCTCATCCTCGAAAGGACCAATATTTACCTCAGCCAATCTTTTTTGTTTTATATATTTGTAGAAACTTTTACTATCTGTTTTTATATTCTGAGCAAGTTTACTCTCATAATCTATCTTACTCTTCTTCATAGCTTTTTTAGTAGCTTTCTGTTGCCCCCTAAAGATTTCCCAGTCCTCTAGTCTCCCACTAATCTTTGCTACTTTGTATGCTTTTTCCTTCAATTTGATACTCTCCCTTATTTCCTTAGATATCTACGATCGATTTTCCCTCTTTCTACCATCCTTCCTTTTTGGTGGTATAAACCTTTGCTGAGCACTGTGAAAAATCGCTTGGAAGGTTTTCCACTGTTCCTCAACTGTTTCACCATAAAGTCTTTGCTCCCAGTCTACCTTAGCAAGTTCTTCTCTCATCCCATTGTAATCTCCTTTGTTTAAGCACAAAACACTAGTGTTTGATTTTACCTTCTCACCCTCCATCTGTATTTTAAATTCCACCATATTGTGATTGCTCCTTCCGAGAGGATCCCTAACTATGAGATCATTAATCAATCCTGTCTCATTACACAGGACCAGATCTAGGACTGCTTGTTCCCTCGTAGGTTCCATGACATACTGTTCTGGGAAACTATCGCGGATACACTCTATAAACTCCTCCTCAGGCTGCCTTGACCGATCTGGTTAAACCAATCGACATGTAGATTAAAATCCCCCATGATAACTGCTGTACCATTTCTACATGCATCCGTTATTTCTTTGTTTATTGCCTGCCCCACCATAATGTTACTATTTGGTGGCCTATAGACTACTCCTATCAGTGACTTTTTTGCCTTACTATTCCTGATTTCCACCCAAATGGATTCAACCTTCATAGCACCGATGTCATCCCTTACTATTGCCCGGATGTCATCCTTAAATACCAGAGCTACACCACCTAACTTACCATCCAGTCTGTCCTTCCGAATAGTTTGATACCCTCGGGTATTTAACTCCCAGTCGTGACCATCCTTTAACCATGTTTCAGTAATGGCCACTAAATCATAGTCATTCACGATGATTTGCACCATCAACTCATTTACCTTATTCCAAATACGACGAGCATTCAGATAAAGTACACTTATGTTGGCTTTTTTACCTCTGTTCGTAATCTTAACACCTCGATCAGTAACCTCTCCCAAGTTATATTTCCTCTTAACTTTTCTCCTAATTTTCCTTGTCGTTGAACCCATATCTTCATGTAACAATCTGCCGTATCGCTTACCATTAATGTTTTTACTTCCCGTTTTATTCCTTTTAGTATTACTGGTCCTATTTACTGAGCTCCCCTCAGTCACTGTACCTTGTACTGTCGCCCTTTTTGATTTTTGACTCTGGCTTCTCTGCCTTACACTTTCCCCCATACTGCCTTTTGTTTCTGCCCCTGTTTTACTACCTTCCAACTTCCTGCATCGGTTCCCACCCCCTGCCACATTAGTCTAAACTCTCGCAAACAGCTCTAGCAAACACACCCCCCCCCCCCCCCCCGGGACATCGGTTCCAGTCCTGCCCAGGTGCAGACCGTCCGGTTTGTACTGGTCCCACCAACCAGAACCGGTTCCAATGCCTCAGGAATTTGAATCCCTCCCTCTTGCACCATCTCTCGAGCCAAGCATTCATCCTAACTATCCTGACATTCCTACTCTGACTAACTCGTGGCACTGGTAGCAATCCTGAGATTACTATCTTTGAGGTCCTACTTTTTAGTTTAACTCCTAACTCCCTGAATTCAGCTTGTAGGACCTCGTCCCGTTTTTTACCTATATCATTGGTGCCTATGTGCACCACGACAGCTGGCTGTTCACCCCCCCCCCCCCACACCCAGAATGTCCTGCAGCCGCTCCGAGACATCCTTGACCCTTGCACCAGGGAGGCAACATACCATCCTGGATTGCGTCCATAGAACCGCCTGTCTATTCCCCTTACGATTGAGTCCCCTATCGCTCTAGCCCTGCTATTCTTCTTCCTGCCCAGCTGCGCAGCAGAGCCAGCCATGGTGCCATGAATCTGGCTGCTGCTGCCTTCCCCAGATGAGCCATCTCCCTCAACAGTATCCAAAGCGGTATATCTGTTTTGCAGGGAGATGACCGCAGGGGACACTGCCTTCCTACTCTTGCTCTGTCTTTTGGTCACCCATTTTCTATCTCCCTCAGTACCTTTCACCTGCGGTGTGACCAACTCGCTAAATGTGCTATCCACGACATCCTCAGCATCGCGGACTCTCCAAAGTGAGTCCATCCGCAGCTCCAGAGCCGTCAAGCCGTCTAACAGGAGCTGCAACTGGACACACTTCCTGCAGGAGCCAGGGACAGTGGACGTGTCCCTGAGGTCTCACATCGCACACAAGGAGCATGACACAGGTCTGAGATCTCCTGCCATGTCTTATATCTTCGGTTCACTTCAACAACTACAATTTCCACAAAAAAAAACAACGAAGAAAAAATAAATAAATCTGCCAATGAAAAGAAAAAGAAAACAAAAACTACTTACCAGTCACTTACCAGGGATAAAAAGCCCCCCGCCCTTGTTAACCTACGCTGCACAAGTCTAGAATAATTTAAATTAAGTTAAACTCCTGAAATTTAAAAGGAGCTGCCTTACCGATTTGATTGGATTCAATTCCCACCTAGATTCAAATTCCCAAACTCACTCTTTGCTGTCTCACTCTGGCTGTGTCTTTTGTTCCTTCCTTGAGACGGGAGCATTTCAGTCCACAAGACAAGTCAGATGATCCTCAGGCAAATATCTTGTAGCCTTTTGTGGTTTTTAAAAATATAAAATATTGACTGAAAATGCAAAATATACTGGAACAAGACACTCTTCTGCCCAGTCTCCCATCTTAGACTCTCACAAAACCTCAACTCATCCAAAGCTCTGCCAGTACTATAGCCTGCATGAAGTCAGGCACAATCCATCATCGCATCCATCATCCTTGTGTTCCCCGACTTGTATAGGCTCATGGTCTTCCAGTGTTTCTGACTTGGAATTCTCATAATTATTTTCAAATCCCTTTATGACCTCGCCTCTCCCTATCTCTGTAACATCATTGAATCCTTCCCCCATGATAATGTTCCCCCAACTTTTGCCATTTCTGTATTCCACATTTGTTTTGTCTCAACATTGACAACCGAACCTTCAACCATCTGAACCTTAAGCTCTTGGATTCTCTTCCAAAACCCTTCTGTCTCTCCAACTCTGATGTCCTTAAGGCTCTCTTTAGAATCTGGTTCCAACCATAGTTTTAACTAATCCTCCAAATGCCTCCTCCTTGGGCTCATCCCAGCTTTTGCCTAATTATATTTCTGTGAAGAGCCTTGGGTCATGTTTTCATGTTGCAGACCTTCTATAACTGCAAGTTGCTGTAATTGGATCTGCTGCAACAGTGTACATCCTACTGCCACAATAAGCAAAAATAAATAGGCTTTATTTTACAAGGTTAGCAAGTGATGTTTTCTTGTCAGCCTGAGTTATTTTTCAAAATTGTTCTAGGAACTGCCTGTTTCAAACTATACTTGAACATGCCACCCTCATAACTTAAAATAAATGTGGCTGTTTTCACCAATGCAGTTAACTGCCACAGCATTAAGCCGTTGATTCTTTGGATTTTAAGTAATCCACAAATCATACCTCCAATTTTATTGCTAGGCTTTTGTTCGGTTCCATCATAAATACAACATGATCAGAAGTGGACGGATATAAATAACTCTATTGAGGGTGCCTAGATAACTCAGAAGTGACTGTCATGAATGAGTTATTATCTGTCTTATGAGTGCCGATGTTTATCATCTCACTGTTAGAAATAGCCTCTTTTATTTCTTGTGCTTGCACTATGATTTCAGCTGTACATTTTGAAGTACCTGAACATCTGATGAAACCATCTGATTTCTTTTATACTGTTGGTGCAGATTAATATTTTGTTTCTAAAATCTCTGGCTGTATTTGTTCATGAGTGGTAAAGGTATATCATGATTAAAGCTTTGGTAGCCACGTACTTGTGGTCAAGTTGGATTCATCAAAGTATAGTGATCTATCCAGTTTACCTTTGGTATTAATATATTTTTGCACTGCCTATTTAAAGGATTTTTAAAAAAAATATTCATTCATGGAATGTGGGCGTCACCGGCTGAACCGGCATTTATTGAGTGGGGATTAAGAGTCAAATACATTGCTGTGGATCTGGAGTCACATGTAGGCCAGATCAGGTAAGCACTACAGACTTTCTTCCCTAAAGGATATTAGTGAACCATATGGGTTTTTACGACAATCGACAATGATTTCATGGTCATCTTTAGACTTTAAATTCCAGATTTATTTATTGAATTCTGATTTCACCATCTGCCAGGGCGGGATTTGAACCCGGGTCCCCAGAGAATGACTCTGGGTCTCTGGATTACTAGTCCAGCAACAACCACTAAACCACTGCCTCACCTAAGCCAATACAATGGTTTGAAAGAAAATCAGATAATTATAATTAGAAAGAGTCAACATTCTTCGCTCGCTCACTCACTCACTCGCTCTCTCCTCCAGTTTTAGCTCCCACAATATTGTACGAAACAGATGACTAATTTTAAATTTATCATGTGCAATTCTGAGTAAGTACTTCTCAAAGTGCGGTATCCCAAATGCCCCATTTATTGCAAAGTTATTGTAATTTAGATCTTTTATAAGAGCTTATAGAATCATAGAATTTACAGTGCAGAAGGAGATCATTAGGCCCATCAAGTCTGTACCGGCCCTTGGAAAGAGCCTACTTAAGCCCACGCCTCCACCCAGTAAACCCAGTAACCCACCTTTTGTACACTAAGGGGCAATTTAGCATGGCCAATCCACCTAACCACATCTTTGGGAGGAAACCGGAGCACCCGGAGGAAACCCACACAGACATGGAGAGGAAGTGCAAACTCCACATGGACAGTCAGCCGAGGCCGGAATTGAGCCCGTGTCCGGGAGCTGTGAGGCAGCAGTGCTAACCAGTGTGCTGCTGTCCAAAAGATTCCAAGAAGTGGGGAAAGAAAGAAGTGAATATGATAAAATAAATGCCGCTTATGGTCATTCATTTTCTCCTGTATGAATTGAGTAAGTTAAATCTGTAATTTGATTTATTTTTCTTTACAGCGACATTGGACTTTGATTTAATGACCACACGAAGAACTTGCGCATGCTTGATTACTAACTCATTCTTTTAAATATTCAGCTTAGTCTGCACTGCGCCAAACACTATAGTACTGTATGACGCACATTTAAAATGGCATTCAAGAACTAAAGCAATCAAAACTGATTTGTACCAAATTTTTTCAAGATGTAGTCTTTTTATCATATTCACTTCTTTCTTTCCCCACTTCTTGGAATCTTTTGGACAGTAGTTTGGAACTTTCCAGTAACAAAATAATGAGCAGTGACTACTTTTACTTTCATTAATTGAATAATGGTGATAGACTGCATTGGAATTTTTAATGCATTTACTATTATTTTGATTCCACTCTTTTCCATCATTAAACAAGTTCAGATCCTTCTGTTTTAGCCATGTAGCATAGTAGCTCTGTAGGTGGTTTCTGCCTTTGCTGTGTACTTTCTCTGGTGTTCAAGATTACTCTGCTTATTTTCCTCTTGCCTACTCAATGTATAGTCATGGTTTGAAGTGGAATATTATCTTTGTTATTCGGGGCACAATTCCAAAGTATTTTAGCCTTTCCTTCAGGAAACATTTGTATGATTGCATGTTCTCCTACCTTCAGATGACTGTACCATGTATGTGCACAGTACCTTCCCCATGTAAAGCTGATGCCTGCCTGTCTCACCTAGGCAGGTGAGAAAGCACTTTCCTATATCTGATCTGAGATTCCAGAACAGATTCATAGAATTCATACAGTGCAGAAGAAGGCCATTAGGCCCATCGAGTCAGCACTGACCCTCTGAAAGAGGACCGTACCCATGTTCACACCCCCCTCCAACCCCTGTAGCCTAACTTGCACATCCCTGGACAATAAGGGGCAATTTAGCATGGCTAATCCACCCAACCTGTACATCTTTGGGCTCTGGGAAGAAACCGGAGGAAACCCACGTAGACATGAGGAGAACGTACATACTCCACACAGACAGTCCAGTCACCCAAGGCTGGAATTGAACCTGGGTCCTGGCGCTGTGAGGCAGCAGTGTCACCATGTCACCCTTAAAAGGTTAGGTGGATTGGCCCTTGTTGCTAAATTGGCCCTTATTGGCCAGGGATGTGCAGGTTAGGTTACGGGGATTGGATGGGGGAATGGACATGGGATAGGTGCTCTTTCATAGGGTAGGTGCAGACTCAATGGGCCTAAAGGCCTCCTCCTTTACTGCATGGATTCCACAATTCTATTCTATGATTCCAAAAGGTGAAATCTTTTGCCTGGTAATTTCTTCAATCAGGTGTTAGGAAGTTTTTTTTTGCTTTACAGATCTGTATTGGAATTGTAACAGTCTAATTGTCATCTTGTGTTTATTTTGGCTTTTGGTTGCATCCAAATGTGTGTAGGTGACAATTGTTGTGTTTCCTTCCCTTTAGTTTTACTTAGACTTGTGTTTGACTTTTTCTTGAATCCTATTACAATACCCTGCTGTACCCAATTGAATACATGTATGTAGTTCAATATTGTAACTAATCGAAAACAACAGGAGCATAGTACTTAAAATGCATTTTTATTACCTTTTGGAGCTATTTCAATGCTCATTTAAGGGTGGTTGTTGTATTTAATGTTAAATTGTAGAAATTATTCTCAGTTACTATAAATACATCAGTGAAAGGTTTGCATTAACTTGTTTTAGAAGCTATATCATTTATATAGATAGATAAACTGTCAATACCGATGGTACATTGCTCTTTCCAAGATTTAAATTGAAATTGAGCCATGGCTGATTCAATGGAAGTGTCCCCCAGCTCTAATCGCCGTACTAACATTGATAGGTCCATTGCCCCCAATTATGCAGAATTGTTTATTCCATTCAGGGAAAACATAAAGAGGATTGAAATTTTTATTTTTTATTTTTAAAGTCATTGATGTATTAAAGGTATTCTTATGTTTGGAGTTCAAACCCATTAGATCAAAAAGAATCATGGGGGGCTTTACTTTGCTTCTCCCTAGAGCTAAACAGTACCGTCAGTAATATTTGCACTGCCATTATGGGACAAATGTAAGTGCTTTATTCCCAGAAACTGGTATCCTTCACTGTGATTTGAAAAGTGGTGCAACACCCCATCCACGACCCCCCCCAAAAATTCAGTGCTTCTGAATTGGTCGAAAAGAGTTTTACTGGTATATAGGTCTAGAAATATTTAAAAACTCCTGTTGTTTAAAAGCCTTTATAGCACTATTAGTTATTTTTTATGAAATAAGATCTGATTTCTTCACTGACCCCTGCTCTAAACCTGCAAGTTTTGGCAATGATTTATTATCAGGAATTAAGGAGGGTGAAGATTGGAGATGAAGGACATAAATACATAAACTGTGTCTTCTTTGAATTAACCTCAGCTATACAAAAATTGATTATGTTTAAAATCGATTGCGCTACAAAGCAAGTACTTAACAGGTAGATTTCCTCAGCTTGTACATCCACCAGGGAAAATGTTTTTGGATAGCTCTGGGCAATGCACCTTCAAAATACTGATAAATGTCTCTGTGTTTCACCTTGTTGATCTATTAATCATTTTACCTAACTGGGTCAATGAAACATCTCATTTGCCATGAATCTACCCAGTATAACTGTCATACCTTACATTTTAAGGTATGATAAACTGTCCTATTTTAAATATAAATGTTTTTTACTTGTAATTCATTCTATACTTGGAGTGTGAGGAATCACCTGCGTCTCTTCCCACTCTTGCATCGTTATCGCTGGTGTCTCCAAAGGATCTAACCATGGTCCCACCCTATTTCTCCTCAACATGCTGCCCTTAAGCTGCATCTCCCAAAAATGGTGTCAGGTTTCATGAATACTGACAGCATTCAACTCAACACCACCTCTCTTGATCTCTCCACTGTCAATAAATTATCAAACTGAAAGTCCATGCAGCCACGCCCACGATCGGCCAGGCTATTCCCAATGATGCAGGGATGCGGCCAGCGGGAGCATCTGGTGTTCTTGACGAGCAGAGCATTGCTAGACCATCGTCTCGATGTCCACGTTGAGGTTTGGCCACCATGCGTGCCAGCATTTTCATCTTGGATACACCTGGATGACTGTTATGGAGGCCATTCAGAATTAACTCCTGCCTCTTGTCCAGGATGATTTTGCATGTACTCCATAGCTGGATACCATACTCTGCACTAAATTTAAACAATTTAGAGAAAAATGCTTTCAACTCACACTCCCAAGCGAGTTGTCGGTGCTTACCCCCCCCCCCCCCCCCCGTATAAGACTATGTGCCGAACGTTGGAAAGGATAGGGTTCATCTGGGTCCATTCACGGATCCGCGATGCCGTGACAGGCAAAGTGGCCATAAAGTTCAGGGTCATGGCCACCTCGACCATTGTGGGGGTCGGCAAGGGGCCTACCGATAAAGGAAACTGACTCAGCATCTGAATTTGCAATTTGATTCTGCCAATCTATGCTCAAAGAATACTCATAAGCGGCACGTAATCGGGCCGAGCACTGGATGCGTGCGGAAGAAAAGGGCTGGATCGCTTTACCATCTATGAAAACCAAGTATAGGTTTATGATCTGAAACTAGTGTAAAATGGTGGCCGTAGACCTACTGATGAAAGAGATTCACGGCTCTTTCATCAGAGAACACCACTGCCAGGGAGAATGTGCAAACTCCACATGGATAGTGACCCAAGGTTTGGATCAAACCCGGGTCCTCAGCGCCATGAGGCAGCAGTGCTAACTACTGCCGCCCTTGAACTTCCACCTTAATGCGGTCAAACGTCCACTGACCAATCACTGAGACCGCTGCACCGGTGTCCAACTTCATGTCGCGCAGGTGTCCCTTCACACATACCGCAACCTTAATGGGACTACGGGGGAGGGGGGGGGGGCGGTGGGGGGGGGTGGGGAGGGTGGAGACACTCCTCCTCTGGCTCATCCAAGTGAAAAGTGCGGGACCTGGGCTGGCAACGACCTCTCTCCAGGTGTCTGAACCTTTGCTTCACCCATGGCCTGGGCTCATGCCGGGATCGGTGACCTCAAGCCCCCCCCCCTCAAAGACCTGGCTCCCCCTCTATGCACTCCAGGGAAGGCTTCCGCTTTTTTGGCCTTTTTGCAGGAGAGCGCAATCTGGACGGCTTGTTGCAAAGTTAGGGAAAGTTTGGCCAGCAACTTCGTCTGCAAGAGGCCACATTGTTTATTCCACAAACCAAGCAGCCACATAGTATTTCAGATTAGGCGACTCCATATGCGCAGAACTCAGCGATTCTTTTGTAGCCTCGATAGTGGACTCACTAGCGGTTCTTTCAGTGGTATTAAACCGGTCCCGCTGTACTATTACCGGCGGGGTCAGTTTGAAATGTTTCCCCATTAACTCCACAAGCTCATCGAAAGTTTTAGTGTCCAGGGCCGCTGGGTAGACAAAGCTCCATATCACTCCGAACGTATGTGCGCCAAAGGCAGTAATCAAAAATAGCTACCTGGTGGTTGTTCTCCATGATATTATTGGCCCTGAAAAGGTACCGCATCCTCTGTGCATACTGATTCCATCTTCCAGTCCGGCACCGAACAGGTCCAAACATCCAAAAAGAGGCTTGATGTAAAAAATATTTCCAACTTGTATCCAAGAGATATGGGGAGATGGCTCAGCATTGTTGATAGTGAACCAATCCCATCCTCGCCACCAATTTTAAGGGGCAACGAAAGGAATCCACACCGAGTTGTGGAGTAAAGCGAAACTTGTTTTTATTTAACACGTTAACTGTATACACAGCGCCAGTAGTTCCTCACTGGGCCTTCTCTAGTCAGTGCCCGATTGGCCGACTCTGTTTATACAAAGGCACAAAGACTTAGTTCAGGGTCCCCTGCTCCCTTACCGGCGGAGCTCGTATTCTGCAAGCTCCACAGTGTTGTGGATCATCCCCACCCCATAAGACCCTGCGAGTTATGACAGTAGGAAGTAAAGAGTGGTGTGATCAGTGCTGGGGTCTCAGTTTTATACAATTTATACAAAACAATTGAATGAATGGACTAAAGGTGTGATTGTTGAATTTGCTCATGATACAAAGACAGGTTGAAAAGTAAGTTGCGAAGAGAACGTAAGGAAACTGCAAAGGAACATAGATTGGTTAAGTGAGTGGGTAAAGATCTGGCAAATGGAGTATAATGTGGGGAAATGTGAAATTGTCCATTTTTGCATTAAGTATAAAGAAATAAGCATATTATAGATGGTGAAAGATTGCAGAGTTCAGAGATTCAGAGGGATCTTGTGGGGCCTAGTGCATGGATCACAAAAGGCTGATATGCAGGTACAGTGTGGAAAGAGCCAAGGAGGTGAATAAAGGTTCACTTAAGTTGGCATTGTTGGCATGGGGGCTATAAGGGGCCATGGTGATGTGAAGGCATGAGTTGACATTGAAGCTATGAGGGGCTATTGGGTGTGTGGGTATCGGTGGGAGGGTACAGGTTGGCATGAAGGACATGTGGGGCCATTGGTTTTACATAGGGTGGTATGTAGACATGAGTTGGCATGGAGGGTAAAAGGGATCATTGAGGTGGGTGAGGTCGGGGACATGGATTGGTGTGAGTTGACACAGATGAAGGGTAAGAGTGGTGAGGGCTAGTAGGGCTAATGCTGAAACTACTGGGCCAAAGTCCTAGCGAACTGAGGTGGGCCTCTTGTGTAGCTCGCTTCGACACTCAACAGCCCCTGTGACTGTGTGTAGCGGTCCTAACTCCATCCAACCCCCATACCCATCTCCCGGACCAAAAATAATGCCATGTGGGGTGCTTTTTCCCAGGGAGGATGTGCAGAGCCAGGAAATTTCTCGACTAGAGTTATCTACCTTGGGAATTAAAGTCTAGCCCAGATTAATATTTTGGCTCAATGACTTATTGGATTTATTTTATTGCTGTCAGGCTTTAGTTAGTTTGGCAGGCTGTGGCACAACATCTTTCAAACATTACAGGTAACATGGTCATGGCCACGTATAGAAAACAGAAAGCGAGACACACCTGTTTACTCTGCTTTAAGCCCTGCAAAGTGGACAGTAGTTCTATGAATGCCTTGCTGAGATCTCCAAACCTCTTTCCAGGGCACAGAATTGTCATTGAAGTGACAAGATCTGGATAGTAGATTCTTCACAATAACTTCAAAACTTGGGCTTCTTAACAGTGGATCTCAGAGAGTTTTCAGAAAAAGTTACTAAAATGTCACTGCTGGGACAGATGTGCAGCATCACTTGGCAGTCCTGTTTTATTGGAACAGGTTTTTGCACGTATTTTCCTATTTCCTTTAATTGTCAAGATTCTTCTTGTGATCAGAGCAGTGTGGGATTTGATAGAGTAAATTTTTTTTAAAGAATTTCCATTGGTAGGAGAGTCCGTAATCAGGGGACACATGTATAACCTAATTGACAAAACAATCTGTTGTGGGAAAAATCAACCACTTCAAGAGTCAGACTTGCTGTGTTCAAATAAGTGCAGTTTTATTGTTACACGAAGCTTCGGGAGAAAGCGTACGTACCCCGCGGTACAGTAGCCAGCCTTTCTCCCGGTTTGAATGGCAGTCATTCATTTTATACTTTGGGTTCACAATGAGCCCAGATACAAAACAATTATCACCTTGTTATCTTTAAACAGCCACTTCGGATTCACAATGAGCCCAGATACAAAACAATTATTACCATGTTATCTTTAAACATTTTATAGATTGTACATCGCTATTTGTAAGCATTTTGCCATTTACACATGGCCACAGTTAAAGAGGTTTTACAGGTTACAGGCAGCAGCAGGAAAGTAGTATCGATTGTCCCTTTGTTTTAGGAAATGGCCCAAGACATTCGTATTCGCATATCATTGTGTACACCTTGGCTGAAGTCCGCTTTATTCAAGTGGTGTCCCGCATTTATGTATTTCTTAATCTTCCTGTCTGGCTCCCTTTGTCCTGGATCTGTCCCTATCTGTCCCACTGGCACCCCACTGGACTCCAGGCATCAGTTATGTCTGTTTTATTCTCTGTGTCTCCATCTTGTGTGTCAGGCAGCCATCTTCTGTGCCAAGTGCCCTTCTGAACCATTTCCCACTTCAAATCAAAGGGGAAATTGGATTTTTTTTTTTTACACATCAAATTGTTGCAACCTGGAATAGACTGCTTGGAAGGATGGTGAAATTAGATTCAGTGGTAACTTTCAAAAGGGAATTGGATACGTGAAAGGGGGTAAAATTGCATTTCTATTGGGAAAAGGCAGCGGAGTGAGCTAATTGAATATCTCCTTTGAAGTATTGAAATGAGGGGTTGCATCGCCACTTGTGATGCAAGATTCTATAAACACCTTGCCATTCTTACCTCTCAATACCTGACTGCAGAAGACCAGATTCTTTGGTCCATTTTTTCTCTACTCTTTAGCAGATCCCCCACTACTGCAGAGATTCTTGTTTCACCCTGGAGAGTGGGATACCCTGGTGATTTTGTCGTCAAATATATTTCTTCTCTTTTTGAATTAATGTACATTTTACAATTGACATCTGTCTTTGAAATCTGATGGTGCCCAGGTTTTGGAATTTCAATAAGGTTCTGAAAAGGTATTTAAGAGCGAATGTTTCGAGTCCAATGACTCTTTGTCAAAGCTAACAGATAGAGAAAGTGGGAAATATTTATACTGTGGAGTGAGAATGAAAGACGAGTCATAGCCACAGAAAACCAGGGAAACCGGTTGCTAATGGCCATAGAAACCAAGGGGAAAGAGTGTTCCTAATGTGGTCTTCTCTATATCGGAGAGACCAAACGCAGACTCAGTGATCGTTTTGCTGAGCATCTTCGGTCTGTGCGCATTCAGGACCCTGACACACGTTGCTTGCCATTTTAACAAAAGACCTTGCTCCCATGCCCACATGTCTGTCCTTGGCCTGCTGCAATGTTCCAATGAAGCTCAACGCAAACTGGAGGAACAACATCTCATCTTCCGGTTAGGCACGCTACAGCCTTCCGGTCTCAACATCGAATTCAACAACTTCAGATGATTAGCTCTACCCCACCTCGACCCATTTGTTTTCATCCCATTTCATTTTAACTGTCTTTTACCATTTCTTTCTCTCTTGTCTTTCTTAATATATATTTAAACCTCTTTTCCCCCCCCCCCCCCCCCCATCTTATCCATGTTTCCTTATCCTTTCTCCTCTTTGCTTCTCCCTTCCCCTTCCCCCACATCTACATCTATCACAATTCACCCTCTGATGTTAGTTTCACTGCTGTTTGGTCTTTCACATCTTTTGGTCTCTCTGGTGACTGCCATTAGCACTCTTTCCCCCTGGTTTCTGTGGCCATTAGCACCCGGTTTCCCTGGGTTTCTGTGGCTATGACTCATCTTTCATTCTCACTCCACGGCATAAATATTTCCCACTTTCTCCTGTCTGTTAGCTTTGACAAAGAGTCATTGACTCGAAATGTTAGCTCTTTTCTCTCCCTACAGATGCTGCCAGACCTGCTGAGATTTTCCAGCATTTTCTCTTTCGATATAGAAAAATAACCTTTATTTCCAATCCAATCCTATTTAAATGATTGATTGATTGATGTGACCAGGAATACCACATGAAACACCAGGTGGTTAAAAGTTACAAAAGTTGAGTACTTTTTCTCATAAATCAAATCCAAATCTAGACAAAATATTTATGTTAAAAAGAAATACCACCATGTCGCGCTCATGTGTGTAGGAATGTACTTTAAAAATATTTTCTTGTTAATATCCAATATTCAAAATTTTGTATCTGTACCTTAATATTTTTTAAATTATCTTCCCCTGCTGTTCAGTGTGTTCTCTGTTTTGCTTTTCCTGGATGTCTTCTCTAACCAGTCAGAATCAATTGTACCACAAGAAACTGTCATAATGCCTGGTTGTATAAGTCAAATTGTTAGTCCAACGTTTACGAGATGCGGGCGGGGGATGGGAACCATCACCTAAATTTGGCAGGATAACTGAAGAATTTCAATTGTAATTTACTAAAATTGGGATTTGAAGCAATTCAAAGTCCCTTTTTTATGCACATTTTAACAGTAAAGTCATTAGTTGAATGCTTAGGGTTTTATTTTTAAATGCAGTTGGTAAAATACTGATAGTTCCACAGCTTCATCTAAATGATGACGTGCAGGAATGACTTTCAGGCAGCAATATTTCTTGGCTTGCCTGTCATGCATGTCACAAATTACATTAACTGTGATTTATTTTCTGACACAAAATATGCTTTGCATTGCGATGTTGTTAATTGAAGGCCACGTTGCAGTTCCACACCTCAGCAAGGAGGTTTCAGTTGAAGATTACGTATTTTGCAAAAATTTTATTTAGGAGAATTGTTGAGCTCATTTACCCAGCAGCAACAATACATAGTCTGCGACTCATTCCTTTGAAGCTTCAGTGAGAAATGCAGGTTAGGATTGAAGTGACATGTGGTAGAAATACTGTGGATTAATACCACAGGGTAGTATAATAATTAGGACATAAAGGAATTTTTACATTATTAATCAGACCTCTATTATATAGGTACCACAACATAATTCTTTTTGAAATCTTGAAAGAAAAATTGTATATTTCTTCATTTGTTCAAATTCTACAGGAATCAATAAGGATTTTTTAATGCCACCCACAGGAAACCCCATTTTGTGACAATCATTCACAGAAACTCACGGCTGAACATTCTTTTTTCCCCCACCCAATCAACCTTATCACTTCCCTGTATATAAAACCCTGTTCTGGATCATGTCTTCAGATTGTGTTTCCCATTTTCAGAAATAGACTTTGTTGTCTCTTGCCAGTAATAGTTGGAGTCGCAATTATTGGTCAATAAGTGTTTACTTGGGTTTGATAAAAAGTATTCTTGGAGCCCAGTTCAACATTAATCTGTTTAGCTTCCTTGGTGATCTAGCGTAATCGTGCAATGTTTCTCATGCAACTTCAAGATGCGAGTAATTGGAAATGACCCCAAAAGCATTTACGAGAGAGTGTTAAACCATGAATTATGATACTTCATTAGTGATGACATTCAGTACTGCAATAAATTGGTTGTACACAATGTTGATGAGTACTGTATAGCGAATCCTTTAAGCAATAGCAAGCTGTCAAATGCCATGTATAATCATCGTGAAGTAACTAGACTTTCTAATCTGAAGAAGCGCACTTTACTTGACACCTTTTGGCTCCTACTAATAATCCTGATTCTTTACAGAGATTTTGTTTTTTATTTTTAAGCAAAATATAGTTAAGTCGCTTTCGCCCAATGTTGTAAATCTGCCCAGTTTCAGTTCTGTTTTTGTTAAATGTTCTGAGAAGCACAGTAGGCAAGGGAAGGTAGTTTTACAAGTGTTTTGAATATTCAGTTTGAATGAAGACTGACATGTTCTAAGGCAGATGGCCTCAGACTAAATTTCTTGCTCTGTGATGTTTTGACAGTTATTGCACTGCATGCAGAATAAGCTTACACTACAGATAGACTGAGTATGCTAAACCTGTTAAAGCTAAACCAGTGAGATCAGTTTGCAAATAGCTACTTTACAACAAGGAAGGGATGGGGAAAAATTACATGTCATTTTCCATTTTATATATATATATATATATATTTATATATAGATGTGTGTATGTGTGTTAAAGTTTATTCAACATTTACAATTTTTCTCTTTTTTTTCCCGTGAGTGTTCTTTTTGCCATTACAGTTATTAGACTTCTAACTATCACTGATCTTTTTCGGTAAAATCGGTGGCTAGCATGTCAAATTTAATTACCTGTGCAATATTTCAGATAGCTTAAATGCTTTGTTTCTTTTAGCACTTTTAAACTGAAATAATTTAACATCTGTCGGAATGTTGATACACAATGAGTCATAGTAAATTATTCTCCATTTTATGCCTTAGTTATGGAGACTGAGAAATAATGTTCAGCATGTGCAACTGTAGATAACCTAGATTTAAATGGTAACTGTCATCTATGCAACTGCTTTGTTCCTGGAACTGTAATAATTTGTTTCAGCATTGAAGTACAAGGGATGACAATTCCTTTCAACCACCTCATTTATGAAATTTGAAAAATCTTTAACTAGTGTTCTGACAGCCCTATGCTTTGATGTACTGGAACATTTCCCCACAGAACTGAGGTGTTTGGAATCTGCTTTGGAATTATTTAGAATCATGAGTTTCAAATATCAGCTTAACCATCTGGCAGAGAAAGAAAGCCAAAATAAAGTGGGGAAAGTTGGTCATTATGATGACCTTTTCTGCTCCCAAAATGGGAGAGATATGTTATGGTGAGAATTGCCATGGGAATTAAACTTAATACTTTGGGAACTCAGTATAAACACCAGACTCAACTGAATGGACTGAACATATAGATTAGATGCACTTAACACACTCTACATTGTCAGTGTTCTGAGCTTTACACCTTATACTGTACCAGCATGATTTTCCTTCCCCTTTCTTGCAACTTTTCTGATTGAGTTTGAGATTTATGTTGCAACCAATTAAAAAGCTAGAGCTTGCTCAGGCTCATTTCACGTGGAGCACTTACATCTGGCACAGAAAGAGATGGAATGCCTGCTAACTAAACCCAGCACTCTGTCCGATACCCTGTAGGATTTTGAATATCGACGGCGACTGAACAGGGAGTAGTTTATGATTTTGAGACTGATTTGATACCTGTGAGCATTGTTAATTACTTACAGCATATAATATAACGTGTGCGGGCCTGGATCACTGAGTGTGGAGTTTGCACCTTCTTCCCATGTCTGTGGGCCTCACCCCCCACAACCCAAAGATGTGCAGGGTAGGTGGATTGACCATGATAAATTGCCCCTTAATTGGAAAAAAAAAGTAAATTTGGTGTATTTTATGTGCCCAATACCGACAGCAGTTGGTGTTTAAAAGCAGAGGAAGCAATGTTTAACGGTAGATTGAGTATTTGCGGCCTAATGAGAAAAATGGCATCTGAAATCCCACAAAGAACGCTGTTTATTGTTTTTCTTAAAAAGGGATTTTGGATTACTTGTTTTTCCTGGTATACAATACTTTTTAAGGTGCATGGAAAAAAAGCAATCCCAAGTGTGAACTGTTATGGGGTAAAAGTTTAATTTTGAAGTCATTTTCCTTTGTATATGATTTATATTAATAACTCATTATTATTGATAAACTACAACCTACATTTTAAAAGGAGTTTGAAAATTACATCAGTCACACGTTATGAAGTCCTCTTACCTCACTGCATTTTTTGAGTTGTAAAGTATGAATAACTCAGTGGTGTCTTGCACTTCATACTGGCTCCATCTGTTACTTTCTTTTGGTATGTTGCTTCAAAGTGTAACTGAAAATAAAAGACATAAAAATGGATTGGAACCATGATGATCTGCCACAATGGGGTAGGGGTCCTGTTTCTTTCTATTAGTTGATAATGAGAGGGTAAAAGGAAAGTAGGTTTTTTTTGTTCAAAAAGACTGAATTTGGGTCCTCTTAATCCTACTGGTCCATTTGAAAGGATCTTCTCTTCACACAGTAAATAAATCAAGTGTAACCCAGTGCCATATTGTGTCTTTACAAGAACAAGCCAAAGATCCTTTTCTGAGGGATGATTAAATTGTTAAAGCCTGAGGTACCCACAAGCACGCATGCTGTTGGGGCTAAATTTTGCAGGGTTTCTTGAGTTCAAGATTAACTCTGTAAATTCAATAGCAGCAGAGGCTGTGTTCTTGCAAGAGTTGCAGGCAGCCTTGAGCTCACGGTGTGACTCTCTCAATTGTATTGTGGATAATGGAGAATCTGGATAATCGGGGCAGAGATCATGAAGACCCATACAATGCCTCTTATTTACAATCTAAAAGTTTGAAATACCACAATTATAGCATATTCGGAAATGAGAAGTATTGGAAAAATAAATTCATACGTTTAACATTGTACTTGCAGTAGTGCTTTAATAAGTGCTCTTGAGGTTTAGTTTTTAAAAATAATAAAATTATTGTCACCTACAATGTTCTTAAAGCCTCCGAAATATATAGAAGAACAAAGAAATGTACAGCACAGGAACAGGCCCTTCGGCCCTCCAAGCCCGTGCCGACCATGCTGCCCGACTAAACTACAATCCTCTACACTTCCTGGGTCCGTATCCCTCTATTCCCATCCTATTCATGTATTTGTCAAGATGCCCCTTAAATGTCACTATCGTCCCTGCTTCCACCACCTCCTCCGGTAGCGAGTTCCAGACACCCACTACTCTCTGTGTATAAAAAAAAAACTTGCCTCGTACATCTACTCTAAACCTTGCCCCTCTCACCTTAAACCTATGCCTCCTAGTAATTGACCCCTTTACCCTGGGGAAAAGCCTCTGACTCTCCACTCTGTCTATGCCCCTCATAGTTTTGTAGACCTCTATCAGGTCGCCCCTCAACCTCCGTCGTTCCAGTGAGAACAAACCGAGTTTATTTAACCGCTCCTCATAGCTAATGCCCTCCATACCAGGCAACATTCTGGTCAATCTCTTCTGCACCCTCTCTAAAGCCTCCACATCCTTCTGGTAGTGTGGCGACCAGAATTGAACACTATACTCCAAGTGTGGCCTAACTAAGGTTCTATACAGCTGCAACATGACTTGCCAATTCTTATACTCAATGCCCCGGCCGATGAAGGCAAGCATGCCGTATGCCTTCTTGACTACCTTCTCCACCTGTGTTGCCCCTTTCAGTGACCTGTGGACCTGTACTCCTAGATCTCTCTGACTTTCAATACTCTTGAGGGTTATATTATATTACTATGTAATAGATTAAGTCAGAGAGCAGCAATTATACCAATTTGTGAAATCTCATGATATTTGCACTGACTGCTCTGTAATCATTAAATGTTTATAATGTTCATATATGTTTGGGCATTTTATCACTCAAAATTGTGGTAACTGATAAATGCAAGCATGCAGAATATTTTGTTCATTTCCTTAATAAGCTGTTCATGACTTTGAAAATGTACTGCAGTTTCTTGGGAGATGTTTCTTCTCTCACTGCTTTTCTTCACTCATCTCCTGTCCTGAAGGCTGCAATGTGATTCTGCAGGCACTGTGCACCCAAAGATACCTCATCCAAGGGACATTTTTTGTATGTATTTTGACTGAGTATTGCCAGGCTATTAAATTGCCAGAGTGATGAACAAGGGAGAACATCACATCTCAATTTGATTTCCTAAGCAAGGGTCCATAGAATCCCTACAGAGCAGAAGGAGGCTATTCAGCCTATCAAGTCTGCACGACTCTCCGAAACTACTTAGGCCCACTGTCCTGCCCTATCTCCGTAACCTCGCACATTGATCATGGCCAGTCCACCTAATCTGCAAATCTTTGGACACCTAAGGGACAATTTAACATGGCCAATCCACTCCATCTGCACATCTTTGGACTGTGGGAGGAAAACAGAGCACCTGGCAGAAACCCACGCAGCCTTGGGGAGAACGTGCAAACTCCATCCAGTCACCCAAGGCAGGAATCGAACCTGTGCCCATGGCACTGTAAGGCAGCAGTGCAAACCACTGTGACACGTGCCGTCATAGGATAGACGAAAATGTCTAACATTATTTTCCTCTCCCCAAGATCTACAGGAGTGTGCATCCTGTTCACTTTAAAAATCTGGCAACATTAACTTGCACTGCAAAATTTTCCCCATTTTAAAGTTCAAACCTTTTCTTGCACAGCAACTTTCTCCTATGTTTTAAATCTACCCAGCAGCAGTTTAAGTTGAATGGGCCCAAAGAATGGACAGGACAAATGTTAATTTTGAACATTTATAACAAAACATCGAGATCAAAAGGAATACAATATCAAAATATATTTTTCAAGTGCAAATGATCTAAAAAGGTCGAAGAAAGGTATCAAATCAGGTTCTGCAATATTTCCATTTACCATAAACGTGATTTTGAAATGGCAGATTTATATTTGACCCTCCATTTCATCCTGCTCAACTTATTTTAACACCTCCCGCTTAACTTATTTTAACACCCTACTATCAGTGACTTTTATTCAGAACTCAGGCCTGCTGTACCATAATCTTGCTTGTTCTCTGGCCACTAGCTTTTGATGAGCTTTGAAGTTTGGTTGGACAATGGGAGTAAAGCCATGAACCCACTTCAGGGCTACTTTACTACTTACAACAGAGTAGACAAGTAACATTTGTACAATTACTCATGGAATATCAACACATGCTGGTAGGGCCAAACACCCTGTATGATGTTGTAATGGCTGTGATTTTATTTGTATATTTTGCTTTGGTTGTTGTTTTATATCTATATTCTAATTGGTGATAATCTAACCACCTATGGACGGGTATTATTAGCTTGGATAACTGACTTAATGGTTTTTGATGGCATGCGATATATATATATATATATCCTTGCTACTATTTTCATTCAAAATTAACCTAAATTACATGAAGAATCTTGACCATCATCCAGTGTACAACTTCTGAATTAATTTTACCCTTTATGCCCCATGTAATTTGATAGAACAGTCCTAAACACCTTAGTGAGTTGAATTGTCTTTTCCTGCACTTAATGCTGTCTTAAAACTCTAAACAGATTTAGTTTTTCCCCAGAGAATGAGTGAACAATAAAAATAGCTGACAGTGTAATATGTATTTTATGATTCTGAGGCTTGTGCGTGCATTAGAAAAGAAACGTTGTCAAACTGTTTATAGTCCTATTGTACTCAGTGGGCCATAAAAACAATTTATCTAAATGATGTGATTCTTAGAAATTGTTATGGGAAGGATTCGCTCTTACTGAACTAGGTATGTTTATCTTTAAACATTTATCGGTGAGTCTTAAATTATGGTAACACATTTAATAAAAGAGCTAAGTTAAGTTTCATTGAGCAGGCAGATTTGTAAATTGTGAATATATTTTGCAAGTTGTAGATCAGCCTCTCTTTTATAACAGCACGTCAGGTGATGAGTTGTTACAGATCAAAAGGCATATCACCAAGTGCAGCAGGATTTTTATGAGGAGATTGCGGGTTGTGGTTACCTGTTACTTTAACACAGCTGATCAGTTCAGTCACAGGCAGTATAGGCATACAGAAAATTTAATCTTTTCAGTTAAGCCAAGTAGCTGAGTATAGGAGGATGATTAAGGGAAGATGTAACAACTGTAGCGCTGTGCCCAAAGTGGGTACAGACGTAACAGTAAACTCTTTATTTTGTTCCTATTCTCGTGAAAATTTCCCTGCAACCTTGCTATTTATTAGAATATATTGGGTGGTACAACATTAAGATGTAGTCAAGGACTGCAATAATCAGGACAGATGTCTCATTTGGAGGGTCGGGGTAGATCTGATAGGCCGAATGGCCTCCTTCTGCACTGCAGGGATTCTATGGATTGGATGCCTCTGATGTGGCACTGGTGAATGCTATGGGCACAAAAGCCCCATTGCATGCCAGTCATGTAATCTCTTGTTGCCTTTGCATAGTGATGTAGAGATTACAGTATATTCAATGACTCATATAACAATCTTATTGTTTAAATAACTCAATTGAGTAAATGCCATATCTGCAAGGCTTTGGAACTCAGGCATTACTGTGTAATTTAAAATTTCAACCAGATTCATTCTTGAATCAAAAAGTGATCTTGTTGATGTCTGGGGTAATTTTACTGAATTTATGGAAATAATTTTTAATTAACAATGGTTACACATGCAAACATTTATTTAAAATTACAATATTAAGCAGCAACTTGTTCACTCCTTACGGAATACACTTTTGAGTAGTACAGTGCATGCCAACTTGGCTGAAGCATTCAGGAGAGAACTGTACAGATGCTAATTTACAGCAGAGTTGCAGCCATGCAATATTGTTGATGTAGGTGCAGAAATACAATTATCTGCATTGCCTCTGAGTGCAGCTCCAACAACACTCAAGAAGCTCGACACCATCCAGGACAAAGCAGCCTGCTTGATTGCTCCCCCTTCCACATTGTTCAAGAAGGCAACTCACCACCATCTTCTGAAGGGCAACTAGGGATGGGCAATAAATGCTGGGCTAACCAGTGACACCCATATACCGTAAATGAATTTTTTTCAAATTGTCATTTTTCTCCTCTAGCTTTTCCTTTCATCAAAAGTTTGTTTACTTCTAGACATCTTTGATTTTTTTTTAAGTTCCAAAATCCACCTTTTAATAATTGTAATACTTCGAAGTGTATGTCGATATTATTTTGTAGGTAAATGTAGTTGTTGATTTGCATATAGCAAGGTCTGGCAAAGAATACATGAGATAAATAACCAGTTAATCTATTTTAGTACTGTCAGTTGGAGAAGAAATCTTGCCAGGACACATCAAATACCATTGCTCCTCTTCGAAGATTGTCATTGGAATTTTTTTACATTCACTTGAATGGACAGGTAGACACAATCTAATGTCCTGAGGCAAGAGTGCTGTTCCAATCTGACACCTGTAATGAGGAACTAACTTTAACAGAGAATAGCTCATTCTGCTGCCTTCCAGTTTGTTGTTGTGACGTGTTATGAAAAATTCTGTTGTGCTTTTTAATCAGGTTTTTTCCATCTGATGAGAAGAAAAAGCAGGGGTGTCAAAGGGAAAACGAAATCCTGATCCAACGGCGAAAGGACCAGGTCCAACCAGGAGGAACTGCCATCAGTGTAACAGTGCCTTATCGAGTGATAGACCAACCTCTTAAACTTTTGCCACAAGACTGGTATGTGTATTTTCAGACAATGGACTGAATAATATTTTGCTTCAAACTTTTGGTTAACTGTTTCGATACCATTAACAATGGTAGCACTTATGTTTCTGTGTAATTCGTGCAGATCAGGATCACTGTTATTGAGAATTAAGTAACAAAGAATAGAAGAAGAGCTTGTTTTTAAGAAATTAAAGCTTCAAAATTTGTGAACTGTTTTGCGGAGGTTAAAATATTGAAAGCTAATTAGCTGCATCCTGGTGATATTGTAGTCAAAGGCTCTTTTTTTGTAATAAGTACAAACCTTTGTACAATAGCCTACAAAAAATTAATATATTTATTGTTGATATTCCTGAAAATCACATGATTATTGGGGGGAGTGCAAAATAATATATTTCAGCGGTTCCATTTTTATGGGGAGTAGGTCTCTTAAGGATATAATCTGGGACAAACAACATGGGCAAGACTAGGAAAAGAGGATCTGTTTGGGGAATATTAGGAACTAGGAACAAAATTGAATAACCAGTCCTCGAGGGTTATAATCTCTGGATTATTCCCCGAGCCACATGCAAATAGGCATAAGGATGAGAAGGAAATTAGGGAAGTAAACACCTGGTGAAAGGAGTGCTGCAGGAAAGATGGGTTCCATTTCATGGGTACTGACATCAATATTGGTACAGGAAGGAACTGCCATTGGGATGGTCTTCCCCCGAACCGACCTGGGGCCAGTGCCTTAGCGGAAAGGATAAATTGTGTGGTTGCAAGGACTTTAAATTAGCATATGTGTGTGTGTGTGGACGGGACTGAATATACCTGGCTATAAAATTTACAGGAGGGACAGGAAAAATGGCAGAGGGGGTGGAGTAGCCGTACAGATTAGAAATACTATCACCTCAAAGGTGAGGGAGGATATAATGGGGGGAAAGTATCCAGTGGAGACCATATGCGTGGAATTTAGGAACAAAAAAGGATCTAAAACTGTAATGTATGTTGTGTATCAACCCTCTGGTGGCAGTTCTGAGGCGTTAGATTGTATAAATACAGAAATTAAGCAAGTGTGTAACAAAGGCAGTGTAGTCTTAATGGAGGATTTTACCTTCTCATAGATTGGGAGAGGCAGACAAGCACCTGTCAGAAAGGTAGTGAATTTCTAGACTATCTGGGATAGTTTCCTGAAGCAATATATTCTAGATGTAACAATGGGACAGGCAAAATTAGATTTAGTTATGAGTAATGAGTCAAATGTAGTTACTAGCCTAACTGCGTGAACATTTAACAAATAGTGATCACAGCATGATTGAATTCAATGTATCATTCGAAAGTGAAAGCACAATTCAGATACCAGATTTTAGACAGAGACTATCCATGGTAATCTGGGTCAAATGACTGAAGATCAGTGGAGAATATTTAAAGAAATATTTAATGGGATACAGAGCAAATATGTACCCCTGAGAGGAAAGGCTCCACTTCACAGAAAGAACAGCCATGAACAACTGAAGAGGTTAGGGACAGCATAAAACTAAAAGAAAAGACTTACAAAAATGCAAGGAATAGCACAGATCCGAATGAATGGGGTAGATACAAAGACCAGCAAAGGGTCACAAAGCAGCTTATAAGAGCTACTAAAAGGTGTTATGAAAGGAAACTTGCAAGGGACATCAGAATCAATAAGAAGACATTTTATAGTTCTATAAAGGGAAGAGGGTGGTCAAGAACAATGGGGAAATGGCAAATGTGTTGAAAAGTTACTTTACCTCAATATTTACAGTTGAAAAGGAGGATAACTTGCTGGAAGTCCTGAAAAAATTAATAGTCGATAGAGAACAGGGACTTAATACAATTAATGTAAGTACAGCATGAGTGACTAGAAAATTAGTGAAACTAAAGTGCAACAGATACCCAGAACCTGCCGGTTTCCATCCGAGGGTGTTAAAGGGAGTAAGGGAACACATTGTAGATGCCCTAACTATAATCTTTCAGAGTTCTCTAGATTCAGGAATAGTCCCTCTGGATTGGAAAATTGCATGTCACTCCACTTTTTAAGAAACCAGGGAATTACAGACCGGTTATCTGTGGTGGAGAAATTGCTGGAGCCTATAATCAGGGATGGAGTAACTGAACACCTCAAAAAGACAGAGCCAGCATGAATTCATAAAGGGAACGTCATGCCTGACTAATCTTATCAAAGTTTATGAAGAGGTGACTAAGGTAGTGGACAGGGACATGTCTATGTATGTTACTTGTATGGACTTCCAGAAAACATTTGATAAAGTCTCACATAGGAGCCTGTTAACTAAGGTGGAAACCATGGAGTTGACGGCAGATTATTGACATGGTTAGGAAATTGGTTGAGTGGCAGCCGACATAGTGGGGATAATGGGTAAGTACCCTAATCGGTAGGATGTGACTAGTGGTGTACCATAGAGATCTGTGTTGGGGCTTCAATTATTCACATTCATTAATGACTTGATGATGGCATAGGAAGCCATATATTCAAATTTGCTGATGATACAAAGATAGGTGGCATTGCCGATAGTCTAAATGATAGCATAAAATTGCAAGGAGATATTGACAGACTAGTTGAATGGGCAAAATTGTGGCAGATGGAATTCAATTTAAGCAAGTGTGAGGTTATCCATTTTGGATCCAAAACAATAGAGCAGAGCACTTTCTAAATGTAAAGAGGTTAAGTACAGTGGATGTCCAAAGACATTTGGCGGTTCAGTTGCAGAGATCCAAAGTACAATGAACAAGTACAGAAAATAATCAAAAAGGCTAATGGAATGCTAGCCTTGGAGGATGGGAGTATAAAGACAAAAGGTTATGTTGCAGCTATACAAAATCCGGGTTAGACCCCATTTGGAGTGCTGCGAGCAGTTCTGGGCACCACACCTTAGGAAAGATATTTTGGCTTTGGAGGGAGTGCAACGTAGGTTTACAAAAATGATACGTGGACAAGGCGGTTAAGTAACAAGGAGGGATTATGCAAAATATGCCTGTTTTCTCTAGAATTTAGAAGATTAAGGGGTGATCTGTTCAAAGGTTTCAAGATGTTAACAGGAAAAGACAGGGTAGATAAAGAGAAACTATTTCCACTGGTTGGCGATTCTAAAATTAGGGGGCATAGTCTAAACATTAGGGCTAGACCATTCAGGAGAGAAATTAGGAAGAACCTCTTCATGCAAAGGGTGGTAGAGGTTTGGAACTCTCTCCCACAAACAGTAGTTGAAGCTAGAACAGTTGTTAATTCTAAATCTGATGTAGATTTTTGTAAAGCAAAGATATTAAGGGAAATGGGCCAAAGGCCAGTATATGGAGTTGGGCCACAGATCAGCCATGATCTCATTAAATGGCGGGACAGGCTCAAGTGGCTGAATGGCCTCCTCCTGTTCCTATGATTCGCTTTTCTCCTAAGATTTGGTTTCTGCACAGTATGTGTCATATATAGCACAGGAAACCCACCTTCCTAGATTTTAGTATTCCTAGGTGGTATGCTGGGACAGCCTGTGTATCTTTAGGACTTGACTCTACATCTTCCCACAGCAAAGTAACTTGAGATTAGAAATCTGATTGTAAGTAAAGTCAAGATGTAGAATCCTCCATTTACCATTCTGTGTTCAATAACTAGTTACATTATCTGTCAGCAACAAACACTGGGTTAATTTCTAGCTGACTAGGAGATGCAGTGCTGTAATTTTGAACTCTAATTAGGAACTGGGTCTGAATAATAATACTACTAATATTCTGCTCTGCTCACCATGCTAAGAAATGCATTATTAAAAATACAAACAATTCAATTAGAAAGCTCCCGGTTTATCCAGCTGGCCTTGGCATCTAGCTACCTTAACAGGCTAGGGACTGAAATTATTTTTTAAATTTAGTATATGCTATTTATATGGTATATATGAATGAATTGGAAAAAATCCTTTTTTCCAATAAAGGGGCAATTTAGCATGGCCAATCCACCAACCCTGCACATATTTGGGTTGTGGGGGCGAAACCCACGCAAACAAGGGGGGAAAGTGTAAACTCCAACGACTGAATTTCAAAAAAAGACTCCATTGACTAAATGTTGATTGGCAGTTATTTTTCTTTTTTAATATATTTTTATTGAGCTTTTTAATATTTGGCAATTATTTTTCTTAACAGCACATGATGACACAGGTTGGATACAGTAAACTGACTTTAAACAACTAAATATGCCAGATTTTTCCAAAACGAAACCGTGTTTACACACTATTTTAAAATATGGCCACTCTAACTTCCCATAAAAGCAGTTTACTCTCCTGATAACTTGAACCTCGTCAAAAAGAAAAAGGAAGCATTCATAAGGTCTAGAAGGCTGAGAAGAGACAATGCCCTTGGAGAATATAAAGAAGGAAAGACTTAGGATGGCTAAAAGGGATCATGAAAAGTTCTTGGAAAGCAGTATCGGGGCGAATCCCAAGGCAATTTATATGTGTATAAATAGATTAGAGGGTAGCCAGGGAAAGGTTTGGCCCACTCAAGAACCGAGGAGGGAGTTAATGCGTGGAGCCAGAGTAAATGGCCGAGGTACTGAATGAGTACTTTCACCTGTATTCACCAAAGACAAAGGCTTGGTGGATGATGAGCCGAGGAAGGGTGTGTATATTTTCGGGGTCATGTCGATATCAAAAAGGAAGAGGTGTTGGGCGTCTTAAAAAGCATTACGGTAGATTAGGGCAGCATGGTAGCACAGTGGTTAGCACAGTTGCTTCACAGTTCCAGGGTACCAGGTCCGATTCCCGGCTTGGGTCACTGTCTGTGCGGAGTCTGCAAGTTCTCCCCGTGTCTGCATGGGTTTCCTCCGGGTGCTCCGGTTTCCTCCCACAGTCCAAAGATGTACAGGTTAGGTGGATTGGCCATGATAAATTGCCCTTCGCATCCAAAAAAGGTGAGCTGGGGTTACTGGGTTACGGGGATAGGGTGGAGGTGTGTGCTTAAGTTGGGTGCTCTTTCCAAGAGCCGGTGCAGACTCGATGGGCTGAATCGCCTCCTTCTGCACTGTAAATTCTATGAGCCCCCAGGGTTTGATGGGATCTACCCCAGAATACTGATAGAGTCGAGAGAGAAAATTGTTGGGGCCTGGACAGAAATCTTTGTATCCTCATTGGCCAAAGGTGAGGTCCCAGAGGTCTAGAGAATAGCCATTGTTGTTCTTTTGTTTAAGAAGGGATAATTCAGGAAATTATAGGCCAGTTATATCAGTGGTAGGGAAATTATTGAAAAAGATTCTTAGGGACAGGATTTACTCACATTTGGAAACAAATTGGCTTATTAGTGATAGGCAGCATGGTTTTGTGAAGGGGAGGTTTTGCCTCACTAACTTAATCGAGTTTTATGAGGAAGTGACGAAGATGATTGATGAAGGAAGGGCAATGGACGTTGTCTACATGGACTTCAGTAAAACTTTTGACCAGATCCCTCATGGCACACTGGTCCAAAAGGTGAAGTCTCACGGGATCAGAGGTAATAGCTCGGTAATAGAAGACAGAAGGAAACAGTGGAAGGGTGCTTTTCTGAATGGAGGGGTGTGACTAGTGGTGTTCCGCAGGGATCAGTGCTGGGACCTTTGTTGTTCGTAATATATACAAATGATTTGGAGGCAAATGTAGCTGGTCTGATTAGTAAATTTGTGGACGACTCAAAAATTGGAGTTGCGGGTGGTGAACAGGATTGTCAGAGCGTACAACAGGATATAGATCGGTTGAAGGCTTGGGCGGAGAAATGGCAGATGCAGTTTAATCCGGACAAATGTGATGCATTTGGAAGGTCTAATATAGGTGGGCATTATACAATAAATGGCAGAACCCTTGGGAGTATTGACAGGAAGAGAGATCTGGGCGTACAGATTCACAGATCACTGAAAGTGGCAACGCAAGTGGAGAAGGTAGTCAAGAAGGCATACGACCTTCGTCGGTCGGGGCATTTGAGCATAAAAATTGGCAAGTCGTGCTGCAGTTGTACAAAACCTTAGTTCGGCCATATTTTGAATATTGCGTACAATTCTGGTCGCCACATTACCAGAAGGATGTGGATGCTTTGGAGAGGATACAGAAGAGGTGTACCAGGATGTTGCCTGGTCTGAGGCGTATTAACTTTGAGGAAACATTGGATAAACTTGGATTGTTTTCACTGGAACGACAGAGGTTGAGTGACGACTTGTTAGAAGCTTACAAAATTATGAGTGGCATGGACAGAGTGGATAGTCAGATGCTTTTTCCCAGGGTGGAAAGTCAATTACATGGGGACATAGTTTAAGCTGTGAAGGGGGTAAGTTTAGAGGAGATGTGCGAGGTAGGTGTTTTACACCGAGGGTGGTGAGTGCCTGGAACGCGCAGCCAGGGAAAGTGGTGGAAACAGATACGATGGCAGTGTTGAGGCACCTTGACGAATACATGAATAGGATGGGAATAGAGGGATATGGACCCCGGAACTGTAGACAGTTTTAGTTTAGACGTGCATTATGATAAGCCTAGGCTTGGATGTTCAAAGGGCCTGTTCCTGTCTGTGCTGTACTGTTCTTTGTACACAAAGCAAATGAAGAGTATTCAAAGCAAACAATGAAAGTACAGATGGATAATGATAAATCAACATCAAATTTAGATTTTTCCTTTGAGAGATAACAGTAAAATGCAAATTAAATTCAACAAAGCCTGGATAATATTTGGTATGTTTTATGAAGACATTTTTAAAGAAACATAGAATCATAGAATTTACAGTGCAGAAGGAAACCATTTGGTCAATTGAGTCTGCACCAGCCCTTGGAAAGAGCTCCCTACCCAAGCTCATGCCTCCACCCTATCCTGGCAACCCCACCTAACCCCTTGGACACTAAGGGGCAATTTATTATGGACAATCCACATAACCTGCACATCTTTGAACTGTGGGAGGAAACGCACCCGGAGGAAACCCAAGCAGACACGGAGAAAGTGCAAACTCCACACCGACGGTCACCCGAGGCCAGAATTGAACCCAGGTCCCTGGAGCTGTGAGGAAGCAGTGCTAACCACTGTGCCTCATGTTTATAATTTCGATATAAATAGCACATGGCGAAAATTACCCTCCTTAAAAACCATCCATAGTGGGTGGGGCTGGCGAGGGAAGATTGAATACGGTTTTGGGAATGGTCAGCAAAAATGTATACCCACTCAACAATAATAACCAGCTCCTTCTGTCAGGAATCTTTCCATCATAATTCTCATTATTCGGAAACAGTCCATGTGCATTGGTCGACATGAATTGTTGTAAAAAGCATCATAGTTTACCATACAATTTTCAGCAGATTTACAAGTTGGACAGCAGCAATTCACACCCTACTGCCCGTTCAGCAAACTGTTTAGGAATTTCTTTAATATAGCCAAGGTACTGCTTGAGACCATGTGCTTTCTTTTAAGTTCTATGCATATTTCTAACCCCAGTTCTTAAATAAAAATAAGTATGATTTAGAGCAAGGTGGGGGAGAGAAAGTAAGTTTCAGAGAATACAAAAAACATTTATAAGGCGAATAAAAGAAATCAAACAATATTGGAAGATGATTGAGGCAGTACAGTACTGAGGCAGGCTGGTAAAGGATACAAAAATGTAGTATATTGTTTACTTTTGCAGTAACCATATTTATGCAAGATTGAGTGAGAATGTACGTGAAAAGCACTACGAAATACACACAAGTTACAACACCGAAACAGGTAGTTCAGCCCAACCATCCCTGTCGGTTTTCAACCTCCCCACAAGTAAATATTTCTAATTACCTGTTTTGAATTCAATGTAACGCCCCATTTTATTGTTCTGGGCGTTGGGGAAAAGGTCTCGTGTTTTGTCATAGAATCCCTACAGTGCATAAGGAGGCTATTTGGCCCATCGGCTCTGCACCGATCCTTTGAAAAAACACCCAATCTTCCACCCTATCCCAGAACACCACCTAACCTTTGGACACTAGGGGCAATTTATCATGGCCAATCCACCCAACCTGCACTTCTTTGGACTTTTAACAACCTTCCTTCAGAATACTACCCAATGACCCTTTGTATAAGGTGGTTCAATACACTTATTGTTGGGTGCGGTTACTGGGTTATGGGGATAGGGTGGAGGTGTGGACCTTGGGTAGGGTGCTCTTTCCAAGAGCCGTTGCAGACTCGATGGGCTGAATGGCCTCCTTCTGCACCGTAAATTCTATGATAATCTATGACATCTGTCTTAAGAAATCAGTGACCATGGGAAGCAGGAAGAACTTCTGTGGATTTCAAAGGCCACCTTTCTGATATACTGGCAGAACTTTTAATATCTGTCTAGTGTTGCATCAAGCCACCAGGAAGGCCTAAAGGTGAATCCATGCTGAATTAGCTGATCTTATCAAGGGTAGTAATGCACTATTACACTTGGTCTGTGACCCCAGGCTAAGATTGCGAAAAATGAGCCAGTGTTGCTGTTCTTGCCCTACTGGAATGTGTGTGGTGGAATTTGGCCAAGGACAAGTTCAAGCTGTGGGTTCCACAAGAGTTAATTAACCTGGTGTCACTCATTGCTCAAATGGCCTTTCTTCACCGTTATACAAGGTAAAGTACGCGAGGATCATTACCTGAAAAACCATTCCCTAAAATTAAATACCATTTACAAGAAAAGAATGAAGAAGGGACTGCACATTTCCCAATAAAATACTAGACATCCCACTTCAACGATATCTTAATATTCTCTCATAGGATATTAATTGTAAGTTAAAACTCTTTATAGATTTCTAATTCTCTCTAATCATGAAACAAAGCTGAAGCCAGATCTCTGCAAATACTGCACATGTTTATTAGTACACTTAAAAGTCTTGCATGTGGACTTGCTGTGGCAGCCATGGTGTAATTGGTCGCATATCAGGTAGCTCCTGCTTGAAATGGAATTGTTTTCAGTCTTTATGCCCGTTTCGGGAGGCGCTATGCATTTGGAAAGTATTTAAGTATAAGGGACTAAGAATTCTCCTTCGCTAGGGCATGTCTGGAGCCTATCAAACGAGAGAGTGCAACAATTATGGGGCAACTGTCAGACCAGGAGATCTCTTGAACTGCAACAGAAGGAAAGAGGGAGAGCGCTGTGGTGTCGTTGCCCGCTCACTGGTCCACGGAACAGTTGGTAGAGTTCCTGACGGCTAAATTTGAGCAGCAGAGAAAGGAGGTCTCAGAGGATCTGGCTAGGGTGGCTGGGCTGATCCGGGCAGCCATAGAGAGAGTGGAACAAAGGCTGAAGGCACAGCACGCATTGCTCCAGAAGGTGGAGGACTCTGGCTGACCACGAGGATCGGTTGGTTACATTGGAGGTGAAAATCGTGCTGGTGGCGGAGGGCCAGAAGAAATTAAGAGAGAAGGTGGATGACTTGGAGAATCATTCAAGGAGGCAGCATCTATGAATTGTGGGTCTTCCTGAGAGGATTGAGGGAACACAGGCCACACAATATGTGGCAAAAATGTTTGAGAAGTTGGTGGAGAAGGGGGTCTTTGACCAGCTCCAGATGTGAATCAAGCCCACAGGTCACTAAGGAGGAAGCTGAAAGCAGGTGAGCCACCAAGGGCAATCGTAGCACCTTTATTTGGATTGGACAAAGAGAAGATTCTGCAGTGGCCGAAGGAAACAAGAGGGTGCATATGGTGTATTTATCAGAACTTGGGAGTGGAGTTGGCCAAGCGTCGAACCAGATTTAATAGGGTCAAAGGAACCCAATTCAGGGTTTGGGTGCTGGATCCTGCTTGTTTGTGGATCACGGAATCAGGAGTTTTATTTTGACACGCCAGAAGAGGCAAATAGGTTTATGATAGACCATGGACTGGAGGACTTGGGTAAACATTGGACTTGGGAAATACCTGCATTTATGCCGGGTTGTTAGTTTCCTGTTGCTGTTTTCCCACTGTGTTTAATGTATTATTGGTATGGGTGTTAAATTGATTATGCTGTGTCTCTGCTCACCCGCTGATGCTTGGGATTTGGAATCGGTGTGTTGTGAGGAAACAGGCAGTGGGTGGGGTAGGTGAGGGAGAGGGTAGAGGAGCCAGGGTGAGCAGGAGGTATATGGGTTGGGGGGCGGGGGGGGGGGGGGGGGGGGGGGGACAAAAGGACATTATGGGGGGGGGATGGTGGTTACTTTGGGTGGGGGTCACTCTGCTTGTATGTAAGCTTGTTAACTCGAGTGAAGTGGGGGGTAGATGTGTGGAGGTGGGGTGGTTGGGTGGAGATGGTTTTCTTTGTGGTAGGAGAGGGGTAGGAGGGTGTGGGGGGGGGGGAAGGGGAAGAGTTGCTGATGTGGGTGGAGTTAGTGTGACTCAGTTGGTTGTGGGGGGAAAGGTGGCATCACCTTGAGGGGGCCCTGGATGTGAGCAAGGCATGGGCCTGGAGGAGCCCATTTAAAGGGATCGGAGTGGTGGTGGTGGGGAGGGGTGGGGAATCTTGTAGCCCCTGACCCATCTAATCTCTTGGAATATTCAGGGATTAAATGGGCCAATTAAGAGGTCGCTTCTTTGCGCATTTGAGGAGTTTGAAAGCGGATGTTGCATTTCTAAAAGAGACACATTTGAAGGTGGTGGATCAGATGAGGCTGAAGAAAGGCTGGGTGGGGCAGGTTTTCCACTGGGTTGGATGTGAAGACGAGAGTGGTGGCTGTGTTGGTGCATAAGAGGGTGGCCTTTACAGTGGGAAATGTAATGGCAGACTCTGGGGGCAGATTTGTGATGGTAAGCAGGAGGCCGGAGGGGGTGCTGGTAGTGCTGTTGAACATATGTGCCCCAAATTAGGACGATATAGAATTCATGAAGTGGATTTTAGCAAAGGTTCCGGACTTGGACACCAGCAGGCTGATTATGGGGGTCAAGGGAGAGGGGAGAGTAACTTTAATACAATGTTGGATCCTAGGTTTGACTAGTCGTGCCCCAGGTCTTAGAAGGTATCGGCAATGGCGAAGGAGTTGCGGTGGTTTATGGAGTGGATGGGTGGGGTGGACACGTGGAGGTTTGAGAGACCGAGGGCAAAATAATTTTCCTTCTTTACGCATGTCCACCGGATTTATTGCTGGATAGATATTTTTGTACTGGACAAGGCGTCGTTAGCGGGGGTGGTCAGGTCGAAATATTTGGCGATTGTGATGTCCAACCACACGCTGCACTGGGTGGACATACACATGGAAGGGGGGGTGCTCCCAGCAGCCGCAGTGAAGATTAGATGTGGGAAGATTAGATTCCCTTAATCATGTGATTTGTCACACCCTATTGTGGCTTTGTTGTTATGGCTTTGCACCTTCTGGAGCACCAGTCCCCCTTCGCACTGATATCTAGCCCCACAAACCTAAGCTCTGGTCCCTGTGCAAACAGTCATTCAGAATTCACAGAGTGAAAATTGATTTGAAGTTGTTGCAGCACTTTTTTTTAAAAAACTTTATGGACAAGTGATGGGGAGTTGTAAATAGTTTGATCATGGAGGAGAGGGGAATTTGGGGATTTGGCTTTTTTTTTTTGATGAAGGGGTGTTTTTTCCTATAGGGCTTTCCCAATATGTGAGAAACCTCGTTTTATTGTTTGCTGTTTTAATTAAGCAATACATCATGGAATAGTTCTGTAAGTTTCATATTTTAGAGGAGGGTGAATTAAGAATCTTCATCCTTTTCAACATTTTCTTCCAAGCGACCAGTACTTCCCCTGTTCCATCCTACTGGCTATTGTATGTATTTGGCCCAAATGCCTAATCCTTCAAGAGAACATAAACAGGCTGGTACAACATGTGCCAGGTGAAAATTAATACAGAGAAATACGAAACGATATATTTTGGGAGGAACAATGAGGAGAGGCAATATAAAATAAAGAATATAGCCCTAAAGGGGCTGCAGGAGCAGATGGATCTGGGGATGCATATGCACAAATCGTTGAAGGTGGCAGTGCAAGTTGAAAAAGAGGTTAATGAGGCTTACAAAATCCTTGGCTTTTTAAATAAAGGCATTGAGTCAAAAAGTAATGATCACATGGTGAACATTCCGAACACAAAAACAAAATTGGGGCTGTTCTCCTTAGGGAAGAGAAGATTGAGAGGAGATTTGGTAGAAATACTCAAAATTATGAGGGTTATGGACAGAGCAGATAGGGAGAAACTCTTCCCATTAGAGGTAGAATTGAGCACCTGAGGACACCCTTTTGAAGGTGGTTGGCAAAAGAACCAGAGGCAACATGAAGAAAAATACGCTTTACACAATGGATGGTTAGCATCTGGGATGCATTGCCTTAGAGTGTGGTGGAGGCAGATTCACTTGTGACTTCCAAAAGGGAATTGGGTAATTATCTGAAGAAGAAAAATTGCAAGGCTACAATGGAAAGACGGTAGTTGAGTTGATCTCTCAGAGAGATGGCAAGATGGGTTCAATGACTATCTCCTGTACTACACCTATTCTATAATTCTTACTCCTTCCATGCTGCCTTCTCTTTTTTTTAAGAAAATATTTTATTAAGGCATTTATAATTTTAACATTTTAAACAACAAAAAGGATCCATGCTGCCTTCTCAGCTTATCATCCGTGCCCCATCAAGCCACCTTCCTCACTTTTGATTATCCAAATATGCATCAGTTTCTGTCATGGATTTTTCAATATCCTGACTCCCTTTCCAGCTCACACCTCCTCCAATCAATCGCCTTTGAGAGCACCATTTTTTCACGAAACGCAGTCAGCCGCAACTTCACCAATGTCTTCATTCCCTAACATTTCATGTCTGTTGAACATGCAACACAAGCCCTGACTTGCCATCATCAACGTGACTACTGCTAACCTCTACACAGCTCCTTTCTTTTTTTCTCATTTCTTGACTGTCAACTTTATATCTGCCTAACACTCAATCCAACCTCCTCAACCATCCTACACCACCTGCGCACGTAGGAAATTGCGCAATTATAATGTAATCCAACATGATCCCATCTGCTGCAAGAACAAAGCTTTTCCTTCAAACTCTGTACCTTAACTTTCTGCCTCATGACACTCTACTGTTCGGCCTCCACCAACGTAAATGCAACCTGACTGAAGAGCATAACATTTTATGACTTTTGTTATGTCTATATATATATGAAGTCGATCACTCAAACTTTATTGAATGCACAGGTTATATAAAACCAATTACTCCCAAGTAGGTTAAACATGTGTATGTTTATAGATATAGGGCGGCACGGTGGTTAGCACTGCTGCTTCACAGCTCCAGGGTCCCAGGTTCGATTCCCGCTTGGGTCACTGTCTGTGCGGGGCCTGGACGTTCTCCCCGTGTCTGCATGGGTTTCCTCCGGGTGCTCCGTTTTCTTCCCACAGTCACCAAGATGTGCAGGTTAGGTGGATTGGCCATGCAAAAATTGCCCTTGGTGTCCAAAAAGGTTAGGTTAGGTGAGGTTATTGAGTTACAGGGATAGGTTGGAGGTTTGGGCTTAGGTAGAGTGCTCTTTCCAAGGACCGGTGCAAACCCAATTTGCTGAATGGCCTCGTGCGCTGTAAATCCTATGATTCTATGTGTCCACATATATATATATATATATATATTCACAATTTTATATTTCACATTAATTTATTCTAATTCCATTCCCTTTATTCATAAAGCTCAAATATGAAACCTTCCAAAATACAATCTCTTTTTCAGTTCATTGAATTAATTTGAATTTCTGTAGTTTCTTTTCAGCATTTCCTCTCCTTAATGTTCAATTCTTTATCCTAATGAGTATTCCCTTTAATTTTCAAAAACGTCTTAAGATAGGCCAACACAATAACCTCTATTACAGAATATAATCTTCCTCTCCTTATAAAATAGCACATTGAGAAAATATGTACTCATGGAATATAAGCCTAAAGGTAGGACTAATATATCTACAATAACCTTAAAAATCCAATTATTCATCAGCATAAGTCAGTAGCCCTGGTTTTATTGTACAGAATAAAACATCATATTCTCTGACCCATTTGGAACAGCACTATGAGAGATCTATTATTAAAATAAATTTGGTATCAAATAACTAACTACATGAAAGGTAGTTATAGTTTGGATTAAAGTTGTATTTTGAAGGTGCGCAGACAGGACATCGCAGCTTTAATAGCAAATTTGAAAACCAAGGCACAGTGATGGAAAAAAATGAAATGAAATCCCCAAAAGATATGTTTAAAAATTGTCTCGATTGGAATTGCAGTTTTTGAAATATTAGTCTTCTCCCTCCCTTTGCGGGTCATTAAAAAAATTTTAATTACTTGTAGCAAAAGAAATTCCATCAAGTCTTTCATTTTTCATTTCTCTTTCAGGGATCGCGTTGTGGCAGTTTTTGTACAAGGAGCTGCTTGGCAGTTCAAAGGATGGCCATGGTTGTTACCTGATGGATCACCTGTGGATATTTTCGCAAAAAGTAATTTTTCTGCTTTTATGTAATAATATGAGAAATAGGTGCAGCAGTAAGCCATTTTGCCCCTCGAGCCACTTTGTTGTTCAATACGATCGTGGCTGATCTTCTATTTCAACTCAACTGCCTGATCACCATATCCCTTGATCAGTCCAAAATCCATACATCTCTGTCTTGAGTATATTCAATGCCTGAGCACCAAAGATTCACAACCTTGTGACTGAAGACATTTATCCTTATGTCAGCCCAAAATGGCCAACCTCCAAACTTGAGACTATGGCCCCTAGTCCTAGATTCTTCAGCCAGTGGAAACAATATCTCAGAATTGACTTTAACAGTACCTTGCAGAATGTTATGTTGCAATTAAATTACCTCCATTCTCGCAAAGTTCAGAGTCAATAGCCTTTCCTACTCATCTTTCGTAGGACAGCCCATCTTATGAAACTGAATTTTTTGTTGTACTCCTGCTAAGACAAACATTTACCTTCCTTACACAAGAAGGCCAAAACTGTGCATGGTACGCCAGGTGTGGTTTCACCAAGGTTCTGCAAGTATGCAGCAAGCATCCATCACTCTTATAATCTAACATGCTTGCAATAAAGATTAACATACCATTTGCCTTCCTAATTGTTGCTCCAACAGCATGCTTACTTCCTGTGATTCATGTACAATGATCTCTAAATCCCTCTGCATTCCAGCATTGTTTTTTATGTGTTGGGGGGGGGGGGGCATCAGGCAGGGCTGCTTTTCCTGGGTGCTGTCTAGCTTCTTGAGTGTTGTTGGAGCTGCACTCATCCACACAAGTGGAGAGTATTCCATTACACTCTTGACTTACACTGTCTAGATGGTGGGCAGGCTTTGGGGGATCAGGAGGTGAGTTACTCGCTGGATGATTCCTAGCCTTTGACCTGCTCTGGTAACCACAGTATTTATATGGTTAGTCCAGTTCACCTTATCCAAGCAAGTGGAGAGTAGTTCCTTGTACACACAGTAAACACAGGTGGACACACAGTATTTATATGGCTACGGGCAGCACGGTGGGGCAGTGGGTTAGCCCTGCCGCCTCACGGCGCCGAGGTCCCAGGTTCGATCCCGGCTCTGGGTCACTGTCCGTGTGGAGTTTGCACATTATCCCTGTGTTTGCTTGGGTTTCGCCCCCACAACCCAAAGATGTGCAAGCTAGGTGGATTGGCCATGCTAAATTGCCCCTTAATTGGAAAAAATGAATTGGGTACTCAAAATTTTTTTATTTTTTTTTAAAGTATTTATATGGCTAGTCCATCACATTACTGATGATTGAGAGTAGACTAATGGGGCGGTAATTAGCCAGGTTGGATTTGTCCTACTTTGTGCACAGGACATACCTGGGAAATTTTCCACATTGCTGGGTAGATGCCAGCATTGTGGCTGTACTGGAACAGTTTAGCTAGGGACACGGCAAGTTCTGGAGCACAAGTCTTCAGTACTATTGCTGGAATTTGTCAGGACCTATAGTCTTTGCAGTATCCAATGCCTTCTGCCGTTCCTCGATATCACATGGAGTGAATCAGATTGGCTGTAGACTGGCATCTGTGATGCTGAGGATCTCTCGAGGAGGCCGAGGTGGATCTTCCGCTTGGCACTTCTTACTAAAGATTTTTGCAAATGCTTCAGCCTTATCTTTTGCACTGATTTTCTGAGCTGCTCCATCACTGAGGATTGGGATATTTGTGGTACCTTCTCCTTCAGTGAGTTTAATTGTCCACCACCATTCACGACTGGATGTGGCAGGACTGCAGAGCTTCAATCTGATTCGTTGGTTGTGGAAACACTTAGGTCTGTCTATTGCTTGTTGCTTATGCTGTTTGGTATGCAAATAGTCCTCTGCTGTACCTCCACTAGGTTGACAACTCATTTTGTAGGCATGTCTGGTGCTGCTCCTGGCATGGCCTGTACTTTTCAGTGCACCAGGTTTGATTCCCTGCCTTGATGGTAATGGTAGAGGGGGATATGAAGGGCCAAGATTACAGATTATCATCGAGCATAATTCAGATGCTGCTGGTAATCCACAGTTGGTTGCTCAACTTTGTGTTACTGGATCTAGCTAGATTGCTAGACCTAGCATGGTGGTAATGCCAATGGAGGGTGTCCTTAATGTGAAGATGGGACTTTGTCTCCACAAGGACTGTGCAGTGGTCACTCCTAACAATAATCTCATGGACAGATGCATCTGCGGCAGGCAGGCTGGTGAAGATGAGGTCAAGTATGTTTTTTCTCTTTGGTTCCCTCGTCATCGTTGTTTCGGATGCCTGGGTCGATGCCGGATGGTCTGTCCAGTTTTATTCCTTTTATACTTTTAGATAATTTAATACAACTGAGTGGTTTACTAGGCCATTTCAGAGGGCATTTAAGAGTAACATGTAGGCGAGACCAGGTAAGGACGGCAGATTTCCCTCGCTAAAGGACACTATTGAATCAGATAAATTTTTAATAATAATTAACAATGGTTTCATGATCATCTTTAAACTTTCAATTCCAGATTTTTTTATTAATTTTAAATTCTGCCATCTGCTTGTGGTCCCCAGAGCATTCATCTGGGTCTCTGGATTACTAGTGTTATGGGCCAGGGTTTAGAAAACTCCAAAGTTTATCATGGAGTTCACCTGACTCACAACTATTTATCGATTTTGGTTATGAGGAGCATAAGGGCCTATCTTTCGGGTGTTATTCAACAAGAGGCCTTAAGCACTCTTAAACAAAACAAAATTTATTCTACGACTTCAGTTCACCTTTTATAAACACACAGTAAGCATTTTTTATCAACTACAAACATAAATTACACACACAGCTACAGTTCTCTCTCTATGTATATAACCTTTAATAACTTCCCTTTCTGCTGTTTCAACTTGATAACAACATCCAACAAAACCAGGAAAACCCTTTTAACAAAACAGTAGGTTAACAAAACAGTTATCACTTTTAAATTATCAAGTGATCTGGACACCTTTTAACATACAGAGAGAGAGAGAAGAAGCCTTCTTTTTCTGAATCCAGCTTCCAACTGTGTAAACCGAAAGTAAAACTCAGAGCCACAGCCCAGCTCCAGCTCAAAACGAAAGTAAAACCCCAGTGCCACAGCCCAGCTCCACCCACACAATGGCATCACTGAAGCCATTTGATAATACAGACATTTCTTAAAGGGACACTACCATGACACCTCCCCCCAAGAAAAGAAAAAAAACCATCAACTTCAAAGATGGTTTCATTTTTCACCTTTTCACTTTCCTTTAAGAAAAATTGACTAATGTGCTTTTTTTTTAAACAAAACTAACCACACAAACATTTATAATAACATAATCCATTTTACTTCTTCTTCCACCATCGAACCTACTTCTCTTCACATTCATGACAAAGCATCAGCTATCACGTTTCCTTGTCCTGCCACATGTATTATTTTTAAATGAAATGGCTGTAACAATAAACTCCATCGAAACAGTGTTATTCCCGAATCGCTCCAAAAACGTCAATGGATTATGATCAGTATATATAATTGTTTCAGACGAATTGCTGGTGACATAAATATGGAAATGTTGCAAAGTCAGCACCAAGCTCAAAGTCTTCTTCTCAATCGTTGAATACTTCCTCTGGTGATTATTCAATTTCTTTGAAAAATAACCAGTAGGCCGCTCTATTCCTTCGTCGTCTTCTTGCAAGAGGACAGCATCTATGCCCACATCACTCGCATCGACAGCCACTTTGAATGGTTTTGTGTAATTTGGGGTGGCCAACACAGAAGCAGTGGTTAACACAGGCTTCAGGCCGTCAAGTGCCTGTTGACACTCCGCCGTCCACTGAAATTTGCAACGTTTCTTCAACAAGTCCATCAATGGAGCAACTACGCTGCTAAAATTGGCACAAAGTTTCGGTTAAATCCACTCATGCCAGAAATTCACATTATTTCCCTTTGTGCCGAAGGTATTGGAAACTCCCCAATAACTTTTGTTTTCACATCCCGTGGGACCATTCGATCCTGTCCAATTGTATGGCCAAGGAACGTAACTTGGCTTTTCCAAATTCACTTTTGGCTAGGTTTACCACCAAACCCACCTCCTGAAGTCGATTGAATAACTCCATCAGATGCTTCAAATATTCCTTCCATGTCTGACTAAAAATTACCAGATCATCGATGTATACTGACAATTGGGTAATCCTGTAACGACATTGTTAGTTAACCGTTGAAGTGTGGCAGGGGCGTTTTTCGTGCCAAAAGGCACAACTTTGAATTGGCATATACCATCTGGAGTCACAAAAGCTGAAATCTCCATCGCCCTTTCGGATAAAGGTAACCACAAGCCAGTAAATCCTTTACCTTTAAGTAAATCCAGTTTGGAAATAAAAGCTGATTGTCCCACCTTCTCAATGCAGTATTCCAAGCGTGGGATCGGATAAGTGTTTGTCCTTATAACAGCATTAACCTTTCTATAGTCCACACACAATCGTTGGGCACCGTCCGGTTTCGGTACCGTCACTATGGGTGAGCTCCATTGGTTGCAACCCAGTTCAATTATGCCATTTTTATGCATTTTTTCAATTTCTTTGTTAACCTGTGCCAATTTTAACGGGTTAAGTCTATATGGATGTTGTTTAATTGGAACAGCATTTCCCACATCTACATCATGCATAGCCATTTTAGTACTTCCCAATTTATCTCCACAAACTTGCCCATGTGATATCAATAACTCTTTCAGGTCAGTTTGTTTTTCCTCTGGAAGGTAATTCACCAATTTGTCCCAATTTTTAAGAACATCCTTGTTATCCAATTTAATTTGAGCAATGTCAAGTTCAGAGTCACCTGGATTCGGTTTTTCACTTTGAGTTCGGATCACTAAAACCTCCTCCTGTTCCTCTCCTTCCCTTTCGAAGTACCTTTTAAGCATATTCACATGACACACTCAGTAAGTTTTCCTTATATCTGGCATTCTTACCACTTAATTTCCTTTCAATGTGATAAAGTCCACAAAACCTTGCTTTAAAGATTCACCTACCACTGGTAACAATACTAAAACTTCATCTCCACTTGCAAAACTACAAACTTTTGCTTTCTTGTCTGCTACCCGTTTCATCACATGTGCAGCTTTTACATGTTGTGTAGCCAATTCACCTGCTCTATTTAATCGATTCCTAAAATTTGACACGTAACCCAATAATGTAAATTCCGACTGCTCACTCACCAATTGCTCCTTAATCAGTTTAAGTGGTCCTCTTACCTCATGACCAAAAATTAATTCAAAAGGTCTGAATGTGGTTGACTCATTAGGTGCATCCCTAATTGCAAACAGTACAAATGGAATTGCTTTATCCCAATCCTTTTGATAATCTTGACAATAAGCCCTCAACATTGTCTTTAATGCCTGATGCCACCTTTCTAATGCTCCCTGCGATTCTGGATGGTACGCACTTGATTTAAATTGTTTTACTCCTAAGCTATCCATAACTTCTTTGAACAACCTTGAGGAAAAATTTGATCCGATTGTATTTCTGTGGGTAGTCCATATCTAGTAAAGAATTTAAGTAACTCCTCCACAATCTTTTTAGCTGTAATATTACGTACTGGAATGGCCTCTGGAAACCTAGTAGACACATCCATTATAGTCAAAAGATATTGATTCCCAATATGTCAGTAATTGTGACCTTGACCGGTGCCATCTTGTTCACTTATGTCCTTTATGGAAGGATATCTGCCATCCTTACCTGGTCAGTCCTGCACGTGACTCTCGACCCACTACAATGTAGTTGGCTCTTAACTGCCCTCTGAAATGGCATAGCAAGTCAGCCAGCTCAAGGCCAGTGACACCCACACCCCATGAAAGAGTGAAGAAAAAAATATGAACAATCCTGATCTCTTTGCATTCTCTTTCAGCTCACTTTCCACCTACTTTTATATTATCAGCAAACTTGAATATTTTGAACTTGACCCCCTCATTTAAGTCATGGAGATAGATATAGCTGAGGCCCAAGCAGTGATCCTTTCACTATTCCACTAGTTACAATTAGTGAATCCAAAAACATTACCTGTTTATTTCTACTGTTTTCAGCTTATTAACAATCCTCATTCTAAGCTAACATATTATCCCAACTCCATGACCCCTAATCTTATGTAACATTCTCTTGCTTGACTTGTTAAACAGTGCCTTTTGAAAATCCGGATAAACGACATCCATTGGTTTTCCCTTATCTAGCATAGCTAATTGCATCCTGAAAACATAATAGACTTGCCAAACAATATTTACCTTTCTTAAAAGTGTGTGGCCCCTCTGTTAATCGTATTATAGTTTAAGCAACAAGCCTCCAAACATCCACATTATTAACCTTATCAAACTTCAGCATTTATTTGTAACTTGTATTTAAGATTGTCCATTGAGCCAATATTAATTGAACTAATGTTGTAAATTACAATTGATTGCAGATCATTGGTAAACAGCAAAAAAAAAATAGCTGATGAATCCAGGTCAGGTCCATTTGCACAGCTTTCTAACTGTTTATATTACTCATTTTTTACGCAATGATGCTTAGCCTTTTATTTAAAATGCACATTTATTTTTCAACCCGTTGAACCTGTTTCACTGGATCATGGCTAGTATGTATCTCGATTTTTAAAAATTTAATGGGTATCACTGACAGTCATTGCTAACTGCCCTTGAGAAAGTAGTAATGAACTGCCTTCTTGAATGCAACTAAGTTGCTTGCTAGTCTACTTCAGAGCGAAGTCATTCGCATTGCTGTAGGTATTCATTCACATAAGAGGCCAGCTGGTTGCCATTACTGAAACTAACCTTTTACTCCCATCTTTATTAATTCATTGAATTTAAAATCCCCAGTTGCTGTGGTAAGATTTGAACTGATAAATCTCAGCCCTTGACTTTTAGCATAAATGAGAGAGATGTGAGATACTTCCAACCTGTGTGGATGCAAGCAAGGACGGCAAAGTGGATGGGCAAACTAATAATACCATGGTGCAATAAACCATTGAATTTGGTTTGGGGGGGTGGGGGGAGGTGAAAAGGAATTTGGTAGTGATTGGGGACAGTATAGTCAGGGGAAAGATGCTGTTCTCCGCAGCCACAACAAAGAGTTCTGAAGGTTATTTTGTCTGCCCAGTGCTGGGGCTAAAGGCATCTCCTTGCAACTGAAGAAAACCTTAGGGGGAAGGTGATTGATCCAGTTGTTGTGGTCCACGTAGGAACAAACAACACGAGTAGAACTAAGAATTATGTTCTGCTTCGAGAAATTGAGAAGTCTGGAGCCAAATTAAACCACTGAATTTCAAAAGGAATAATCTCTATTATTGCCTGAGTCAAGTACCCATGATGTAAGGTCAGTGAGGCCCAAGCACACAAGAGAATTAAACATCTGGCCCAGAGAGTGGCGTGGGAAGAAAGTGCTTGATTCATGGGACTGACAACAGTACTGGGGAAAAGAGGGAGCCAATGAAACACACAGTGCTGCAGCGTGGGACCCCGGCTAATGGGGCAACCCATACTGAGTGGTAGCTGTGTGTCCCCCCAAAAATGTACGTCCGCCTCTGCTGTGAAACCTTCAGTGAAGAGAGGAAGAGGCGCTGGCCAACGGTTGTTGAGGGGAGTAGCGGGTCAATTCTCGACCTCCAGACCAGGACTGAGGAGGACAGCGGGCAACCAACCAAAATGAATATAGGCCAGATGGCCAGCAGCCAGGTAGCCAACCAGGAGCACAAGCAGCCATCAAGGATCAAGGCCTTGCCACCCGAGCGAAGATGTGAGCAGCGCAGCAGTCGGGCAGTGCAAAGAAGGCCGGCGTGAGCGGGGTGACTCGACCAGAGGCCAGCCAGTTGGGGCTGAGAGTGAGGGGGCTGGACTGGGCAGCGAGAGAGCAGAGGCCTGGCCAGATAGCCAGCAGCAGGCAGGCAGCCAGGAGCCCACATGCTCGTCGAGGCTCAAGGTCCGACTACCCAAGCGAGAGCCGAGAGGTGAGCAGGGCAGCAGCCGGGAGGTGCGAAAAAGACCAGGCAAGCGCTGGCATTGTAAATTGGGGACAGTGGCCAGCGGGAACGGAGCGATTCGACCAGAGCCAGAGGCTAGTCAGCCAGGAGGGCTGAGAGTCAGAGGGCTGGGCAAGGCAGCAACCGGACTGGGCAGCAAGGGCGAAGTTTTGGGTTTCTGTGCCTTGCATTGTGTGAGCTGAGGGTGGCTATGGTCAGGAGGCCATTGACGTAATTGGAGTGGGGCTTGACATCATTTTGTGTGGGGGCGGGGCTTGAAGTCATTGGGGGAAGGCTGCCACGCCACCAGAGGGCATGGCGTGATGTGGGAACCCACAAAGAAGGAGAGCGTGGGGCCCCCCCCAGGGCATGGCGTGATGTGGGAACCCACAAAGAAGGAGAGCGCGGGGCCCCCAAAGGTGTAAGTCTGCTGCTGCCTGACATAACACATAATTAGGGCTGCGAGGGAGGTGTCAGGTCAAAGGGAATTTAGAAATATAAAAGGAAAAGTTGAGGCACTGGAGTAGCATAATGATTTGTTAAAGCAGAGTGTGACAGGAGAGGATAGTGTTTAACGATAATAGTGCATCAGTGAATAAGGCACATGTACAGAGTGATAGCTCAACTAAATAAAAGGTCCTTTATTTGAATGAACAAAACATTCTTCGTAAGACAGATGAACTAACCAGCACAGCAAAAGATAAATGGTTTTGGCCTAATCACCATTACATAGACATGGTTAGAAGATGACTAGGATTAGAAAAATGAAGGTTCCAGCATATATATCATTCTGAAAAATCAGACATAATAAAAACTGCAAAAGCATTTTCCTGGTAGTAAACATAACATAAGGACAGAAGTGAACAAGACATTTAGCTCATAAGATAATAATCTTTATTAGTGTCACAAATAGGCTTACATTAACACTGCAATAAAGCTACTAGCTGCCACACTCCACCGCCTATTCGGGTACACTGAGGGAGTATTCAGAATGTCCAATTCACCTAACTTGTGAGAGGAACCTGGAGCACCCGGAGGAAACTCACAGGCACGGGGAGAACGTGCAAACTCCACACAGACTGTGACCCAAGCTAGGAATTAAACCTGGGATCCAGGTGCTGTGAAACAACAGTGCTAACCACTATGCTATCAGGAAATAGAATCAGTATGGATGGATGTTAGGAATAACCAGGATCAGAAAATGCAGCTAGGAGTAGTTTATAGGCCTTCTAGCAGTAGTTATACCATTGGAAAAACATAAAAGCGAAAATAATTGGAGCTCATAATAAAGACAATGGGTGCGATTCTCCGACCCCCCACCGGGTCGGAGAATCGCTGGGGGCTGGCGTGAATCCCGCCCCCGCCGTGTCCCGAAGTCTCCGCCACCAGAGATTAGGCGGGGGCGGGAATCGCGCCGCGCCAGTTGGCAGGTCCACCCCCGGCGATTCTCCGGCCCGCGATGGGCCGAAGTCCCGCCGCTGTCAACCCTCTTCTGCCGGCGTGGATTAAACTACCATTTGAACGGCGGGACAAGGAAGTCTTTACAGATCCAGAGAGAGGAGTAATCCCAGGTTAAAGAGGTGTGAATTGTCTCAGGCCAGGACAGTTGATAGGATTTCGCAAGCCCAGGTCAGATGGTGGGAGGTGAATGTCATGCAACATGAATCCAAGGTCCCGGTTGAGGCCATAGTCGTGTACGGAACTTGGCTATAAGTTTCTGCTCGGCGATTCTGCGTTGTCGCGCGTCCTGAAGGCCGCCTTGGAGAATGCTTACCCGAAGATCAGAGGCTGAATGCCCTTGACTGCTCAAGTGTTCCCCGACTGGAAGGGAACATTCCTGCCTGGCGATTGTCGCGCGATGTCCGTTCATGCGTTGTCACAGCGTCTGCATGGTCTCACCAATGTACCATGCTTCGGGACATCGTTCCTGCAGCGTATGAGGTAGACAACGTTGGCCGAGTACCTAGTGGGTGTTGTTGTCACGTGTAATGGTGGTACCCATGTCGATGATCTGGCACATCTTGCAGAGATTGCCATGGCAGGGTTGTGTGGTGTCGTGGTCGCTGTTCTGAAGCTGGGTAGTTTGCTGCAAACAATGGTTTGTTTGAGGTTGCGCAGTTGTTTGAAGGCAAGTAGTGGGTGTGTGGGGATGACCTTGACAAGATGTTCGTCTTCATCGATGACGTGTTGAAGGCTGCGAAGAAGATAGTGCAGTCCACTATGAGACTCACCATGGACTACTCTCCAAAATCGGTTGCATTCTTGGACACACTCATCTCCATCAAGGACGGTCACCTCAGCACTTCCCTTTACCACAAGCCCACGGATAACCTGCTCCACTTCTCCAGCTTCCACCCTAAACACATTAAAGAAGCCATCCCCTATGGACAAGCCCTCCGAATACACAGGATCTGCTCAGACGAGGAGGAGCATAACAGACCTCTACAGATGCTGAAAGATGTCCTTGTACGAACAGGGTATGGCGCTCGACTCATCGATCGACAGTTCCAACGCCCCACTGCAAAAAACCGCACCGACCTCCTCAGAAGACAAACACTGTACACAACTGACAGAATACCCTTCGTCGTCCAGTACTTCCCCGGAGCAGAGAAACGAGGACATCATCTTCGCAGCCTTCAACATGTCATCGATGAAGACGAACATCTTGTCAAGGTCATCCCCACACCCCTAAGACTTGAAACAAACCTGTTGGACTTTAACCTGGTATTGTAAGACTTCTTACTGTTCAAGAAAGAAGGAAGAGAGAAAATACACAACTGCAGGCTAGTTAGCATAACATCAGTCATTGGGAAATGCTGAAATCTATTATTACAGAAGCCTTCACAATTCACCCAGAAAAACATAATAGATCAGACAAAGACAACATGGTTTTACAAAAGCAAAATCCTGTTTGACAAATTCATTAGAGTTTTAGACAAAGGGGGATTAACAGATGTAGTGTATTTGGATTTCAAAAAGGCATTCAATATGGTGACACACATAAGGTTAATACCCAATACAAGGCCTCATGGTGTCCGGGGTAATGTATATTGGCATGAAGAGAGGATTAATTATGAGAGAGGGTCGAAGAGTTGGAATAAACACAGAAAGTTTCAACTTGGCAGTCAATGCCGACTGGAATGCAACAAGGAACTGCTGGGACCTCGGCTATTTACAACCTATATTGACTTAGACAACAGGACTGAATCAATGCATCCAAGTTGCCTGAAGCTACAAAGCTAGCCAGGAATATAAGCTGTGAGGAGTACACAGGCTGCAAAAAGATGTATATAGATATATTAAGTGAGTGGGCATCAAGGAGGCAGATGAAGTATAATATGGCGAATGTAAGAGCGAATAGCTGAGCTCCAATTTTTAGTGGTGACAAAACAGAATATTTTTAAATGGCGTGCAACTTGTAAGTGTTCATGTTGGGAGAGATGGAGCGTACTCACAAAAAGAACAAGAAAGTTAGCATGAAGATACGGCAAGGAATTAAGAAGGCAAATGGCATGTTCTTTGTTGCAAGGGGATTGGAAACAAAACTAAAGGCGTCTTGCCACAGTTGTGCAGGGCTTTGATGAGACCACACATGGAATACCAAGCACAATTTTGGTCTCCATATTTAAGGAAGGATGTACTTGCATTGAAGGCAGTGCAGTGAAGGTTCACTAGATTGGTTCTTAGGACACGACAGTTGTCCAATGATGAGTGCTGAATGTAATAGGCCTGTACTCAGCAGTTTAGAAGAATGAGAGGTAATCTCATTGGAATATACAAGATTCTAAAGGAACTTGACAGGGCAAAAATTGGGGGCATTTCCCCTTGCCGGGGAGTTTGGAGCAAGTGCACTGATAAGGAGTTAGTTATTTAAGATTGAGATGAGGATGAATCTCTTCACTCGAAGGTTCGCTCCACCATTGAATAGATTTGAAGCTGAGATGGACAGACTTTTGGGTATCTCAGGGAATTAAGGTATATGGAGAATGGGTGGGAAAGTTGAGGCAGAAGATCAGCCATGATCATATTAATCGAGGGATTGGCTCGAGAGAATATCTAGCCTACTCCTCCTATTTCTTACATTCTTATGAAATTTGAAGCTGATACTGTTAAAGTAAAAGTAATACTATTAGAGACCCACTTCTTAAATTATAATATGGATTGGGCAGAGCCCGTACTGTTTTTTGAAAGAGAATTCATAGTTTCTAATAGATTCATTGACTTTTTCCAATTGATCCAGCCTCAGTAACTTTTTGGGGGAAGAGAGTTCTAGACTTCCACAGCCCTTTTTATAAAGAAATGCATCTTCACTTCACCCCTGAGTAGCTGAGCTCCAATTTTTGAGGGTATGCCTCTTTGTTCTGCATTTCCCCAAAAGAAGAAACATTTTCTCTCTATCTACCCTAGTAAATTCTTCAATCAATTCAAAAACCTTCAAGATTTTTTTCATTTTGTCTTATGTCGCTGTTAGGGTTCTGCTTTCTGTCTAGTTAATGGTGCATCTATATTGGAAGTTTGGAGTCAATGCAAGTTGATTTTGGCTTCACACCAGCACAACATTTGCATTGAAGCACATGCATAAAGATCAAGAAGGTTTCCCAAACCACTATCTCAACTTAACTTGGAGTAGGCAATAAATGTGGCCTTGCCCACCATTGTACATCTCCTAAGAAGTTTTTTTTTGTGTTTTTTCTATTTAGGAAAATATAAAAGTGGGATTAAAACAGACGTGTTGACACACATTCAAATGCCACATTCATAATTTCACAAGAAACTCACTCTGATTTGTTCAAACGTTTCTCATTCCATGCAGCAGTTCAAGAAAAAGGCTGTATACCTTCCTCTTGGAGGAAGCCACTAAAATTTGCTCTTACTAGCATCGCCGACCATTTTAAAATTTTAAACACTGCTACTTTATTACTGCAATTCCCATTTACATCTCCTCCAGACTCATCTTTTTCTTTACTTGCCCCATTGCCATCTCCTTTTGTCATGACCTATTGCCCTTTTTGTCATTTAATCTCCAGCCCTTCAGAGCTTTACATTTGTTCTAGTCACCACCGCCTACCCAACATTTTTCTGTCTCTATACTTAATACCGATTAAATCACTAACTTTTTTCAGTTCTGACAAATGGCCATGGATCTAGATCGTTAACTCCGCTGTTCTTTCTTCTTAGATGCTCCCTGATCCCATTGAATATTTTAAACATTTTCTGGGGGGTTTTAAACGCATTGTTTCCAGTTGCTCTGTAGCACAGTATGTTAATGCAATGATGTCTAATGTGTGCCATATGGCCCTGAAATCTGGCAATCTGACCCTAGGATCCCAAGCAGCTAAAATCTATTTGTAATTGTATTTCTTGTTCAATGTTGTGTCGCATCTGAACTTTTTGAGCATGGAGTGTAAAAAGAGCTGTTGTTTCTAGTTCAGTTGTCAGTAGCTGATCTATTATTTTTGGTGGCAAAAGTCAATAACTTCAGATTTTTGCAAATTATTGGGAGCATGAATTTTAAAAATAAATAACTATCATAGCATCTATGCATCTCACAAAGATGAAACATAGAACACCCGTTTAGAGAGCAAACTTACCACCAAGCTAGCAAATCTTCAATTTCATATTTTAATGTTTTAAAATTTAATAATGGATTTTAAAAACATTTCAAAAACCTGTAACATTTAAAATGAATAATTTGAAATGTACTCATTGTTTTTTTTTTGAGTATTCTATTGTTAAACTTTCTTTGAAGGGAGATTACTGTAAATCTCACATGAATGATGTAGTACGGCTTTAATGTGCAATGATACAGTTATTTTTCAGAAGGTACAAATGTGCATACTGTCTTGTGATTCTTGATGTGACCTTTTTAGGTCTGGTATGCAATCAAATTTTAACCAATTGAAGCGCATAACTTTATTCAAATGTATCCCAAAGCACTTAGTCCAATCTATTTAAATTACATTGCTAAAACACATCATGAAAAGATGACTATTACATGAGACACAGCATTATATTTTGTTTTACAGTTCCCAGTCCAAATAAACTTGACCTACTCCAAATTTAAGCTCGTGGAAAACCAGGGTTGCTGCAAAATTAAATTTAATCTATTTTTGACCTTTGCATAATATTAAGATTTCTTCCTGTAGTGCTTTGAAATTTGCTAGATTTGTGTGCTTAGATCAATGAGTAAAATATAACATTCAAACTGAACAGTTAAGAGGTAGTCCGGAACTTATTTATGTTGTGAAATATATATCTTCATGGCACTCACCTGAGCTAATACACAGTTCTGTTGTACGATTGAGGCAACAATGATTTGGTAATGCCTGGATTGTGTAGCTCTAACTTAAATGCATCTTCCTGACATATTTCATTGAATAGAATGTGTGCCAACCAGCAGCAAAATATCATAAATATCTTTAGGAGTGAAACTAAGCAAAAATTTCATAAGTGATTTAAAAAATCCTAATTGTGTTATGATCAGCATCATAAGTAGAGATATTTACCATATCATGTTGCTGGACATCTATTTACAGGTCAAAAATCCTTTACCCGATATACTTGGGGCCCATGCTGCTTCAGATTTCAGATAATTTTGGTTTTCAGATACTTCACTTAGGACTAAACCTACTTAAATTGCAATAGCCTAAGCCTGGTCCAGCTGTAGTCTAAAATAAATAAAATGGCTAGAAAAGTAAGATGTATCAGTGAATAATAAATGCTGGGTACCTGTAATAAATTCAACCTGTGGCATTATCTGCAATTCTGCTTGTAGGGGAGGGTTCAGAGTGTCGACAAGGATCATGCCGAGTGCAGACAAACATTTCAACTTCCTACACTAAACATCAGGTATGGCCGGCAAAGTTTATGCCGGTTTCGGTTATGTTGGCTCAGTCACGGACTTCCCGCATTAAAGTTAGATGAGGCTTAAAAAGAGTGAGGGTTTTTGGATATATTTGGTTTTCGGGTTTATGGATGAATGATCCTCAACCTGGAAAATACATTTACTGATTTAAACAATGCCACAAATTGAATGTTTTATACAAACTTAAACCTTTAGAGATGATACAAAGGACATCTCCTTGGACCACATTGTATTACGTATTTAATATGAACAGGAATAGGCTACTCAGTCCCTCAGGCATGTTCCATTATTCAGTTAGGTCATGCTGATCTGTGCCACAATTTAATTTGCCTTTTCTTTGCATTTCTCAATATCGGTACCTAACCCAAATCTACCTCCATTTTGACATTTTCAGTTGATGTTACCCGCACTCCTGCCTCTGGCACCATAATCCATGCCAATTGTGAAACCAGGGATCTGCATGAGTTATTTCCTTTCCACTTTCCTGGATTCATGCCTGCGGAAGCAGCTGGATTATCGATTAGATTTGACTACAAGCAGCTGTCAGAAAAATGATGCCTCAATTTTGTTGGTGATTAACCTGGGGGAATTTTTTTTTTAATAAGACCATAATTTCTCTGTGGAGTAATTTGACTGGAGGCTGAAGAAATTAAGTATTTGACTTCCAACCAAATGGTCATGTGGTACATACAAGGAGCTTACCCTTGCACTCGCTCATTCTTATGCACTATTTTGCACACGTTCTCACTTGTTCTCTCACTCACACACACACACACACTAAATCTTGTCATTTTAAATGAACCACAATGGTAGCTAGATGATGCAGAAAGAACATGTTCATTTTGGGTACTTCCATGGATTTGGTATTTTTTTAAAAAATTATATATGGTTATGGTACGGTACATTTGTGCAGTACCTAAAAATTCACATACAAGGGGATCAGCAGTTATGTGGAGAAGGCAGGAGAATGGGGATGAGAAAAATATCGGCCATGATTGAATGGCTGAGCAGCTCGATGTTCCAAGTGGCCGAATTCTGCTCCTCTGTCTTAAGGTTTATTCTTTGGATGACTGGGACCAGATGTTCTGAAATGAGGCTTAATGTGAATTAAAGACTGTTGACTGATTAGTTATGTCAAATATATTGTCTTCATCTTATCGATATAAAGCACTTTGGGTCAACCTGAAAAGTGTGAAATAAATGTAAGTTATTTCTTTAAGTTTTGCCTTATACTCCTTTGTTACACCTGGATTAATAGTTGCACGTGTCATTCTCTCCCAGTAAAAGCATTCCATCTCAAGTATGATGAAATGCGTCTGGATCCAAATGTTCAGAAGTGGGATGTGACTGTGCTGGAACTAAGCCACCACAAGCGCCATCTTGACAGAGCTGTTTTGCTACGTTTCTGGGAGACTTTGGATAGGTGAGTAGCAAATAAATTATATCTGCAGTATTATCCATAGATTTATAGGAATAAACAGAATCCACAGTACCACTTGCATTGAGGCCCCAAGTAAATATATACTATATTTAATCTACATATTAAATTTGCATAACACACTTATCATGCCTTTCAGAAATTAATTAGCGTTTTTTCTGTAATTTATTTTATCATGACGTATTGTATAGGCAAACCTGGCAGCCATTATAGGCCAAGCAAAATCCGAGAGGCAGCAATGACTGATTTGGTAATAATAATCTTTATTAGTGTCACAAGTAGGCTTACATTAACACTGCAATGAACGGTAGCACAGTGGTTAGCTTCACACCTCCAGGATCACAGGTTCGATTCCTGGCTTGGGTCACTATGTGTGGAGTCTGCACGTTCTCCCCGTGTCTGTGTGGGTTTCCTCGGGGTGCTCCAGTTTGCCCCCACGAGTCCCGAAAAACGTGCTGTTAGGTCATTTGGACATTCTGATTTCTCCCTCTGTGTACCCGAACAGGCGCCGGAATGCCGCGGGGGCTTTTCACAGTAACGTCATTGCAGTGTTAATGTAAGGGTACTTGTGACAATAAAGATTATTATTGTGAAGTTACTGTGAATGGGCAGCACAGGAGCACAGTGGTTAGCACTGCTGGCTCACAGCGCCGAGGACCCGGGTTCGATCACGACCCCGGGTCACTGTCCGTGTGGAGTTTACACATTTTGCCCGTGTCTGCGTGGGTCTCACCCCCACAACCCAAAGATGTACAGGGTAGGTGGATTGGCCACGTTAAATTGCCCCTTAATTGGAAAAAAAAGAATTGGATACTCTAAATTTATAAAAAGAAAAAAAAAGCTACTGTGAAAATCCCCTAGTCGCCACTCTACAGTGCCTGTTTGGGTATCCTGAGACAGAATTCAGAGTGTCCAATTCACCTAACAAGCACATCTTTCGGGACTTGTGGGAGGACACCGGAGCACCTGAAGGGGAAGCACGCAGACACGGGAAGAACATGCAGACTCTGCACAGACAGGGACCCAAGCCGGGAATTGAATCTGGGTCCCTGGCACTGTGAAGCAACAGTGCTAACTACTGCTATCGTGCTGCCCAAAAGCATTGATTTTAGATGGAACATTGACCATGAATTCCCTGTGCTCCTTTAAATTGGATGGCCTGGATTTTCCTTTGAATTACTGTAAATTTTGGGGGTGACAAAGTAACGAAAATGCCTTCAATTCCTTCGCAAAAAGAACTGCACCTGAATTTTCTTCCCAATTAATCACCAGTTTCCTCTACTGTTTCTTGTCGGCCTATTTTTTTTTATTGTTTTAAGATAAATTTAGAGTACCCAATTCTTTTTTTTCCACAGTTAAGGGGAAATTTAGCGTGGCCAATTCACCTACCCTGCACATCTTTTTGGGTTGTGGGGGTGAGACAAATGGGATTGTAACTTCCAGGTTTGCCAAAGTTGGATGTGGGGGGTGGGAGGGTTCCCCAAAGATGTGCTGGGGAATCCCTGTCGGAACTTCCCATGTAGGCATTTGCACAGCAATTGTCCAGAAGCCCTAACTTCCCCCAGACAATTGTGCTGGGAACCATCTGAAAAAGTGGTTTAAATTGCTAACTTCGGATAGTTCCGCCAGGATTATGTGAATAGTTGCTCCAAAAAAATCAAAAGAATTAAAACCACTTCCCCACTAACTATCCATCCCCACCCCTATGTGGACCGACCCCTGACCTCGCTGGACCACCCTGACCCGCCTTGACATCCCCAATCTGGACCATCCCTCTCGCCTTAATCTGACCTGAACCGACCCAACTTGGCTGGCCTCCCATGGCTGAGCAACCACCTCTGACCAAATCCGATCCCCCGACCTGACGAGACCACCAACCCGGCCCAATCCCCAACCCAGCTAGAGCACACCCCAACCTGACCTGACTCTCTTTGCCCTCTCCCGATGTCCTGGTGTGGCGGTTGCAGTGACCAGTAATACCAACATCTGAATCTCTCTTTAAGTGTTGAAATGAACTCTCTGCCACCATTTGCAAGGACAATGAAATCCACACTAACTAATTTCAGTCCAAAGGTGTGGGCAAAGACACGGAACAAAACTAATTGATGTTATTAGAGACCAAATGATCCCTCAACGTCTTGGAATCCGAGTGAAGCTGTGGTGTTCAAAGCAGCTATTGAAGCATTGGTAGCTTCCACTTCAGAAGCCACCTTAGAAGTTCTCCTTAGCACGTCATTCCCTAGGTTGTCATGATTTCTAGGATATTATGCACTTCATCAGAAATGTATAGCAAATATGGTAATACTAAACAATCCCATTTGTCCATTATTTTAATCAAATAGAGAGGGAATGTCTCCACCAAATGCATACAAAGCCATTGCTCCAAAATCATTGTTCTCTGGAAGATTCGGATTCCAAGGTTACTCAGACAATGTTGGCAGTTTCCACCTCTTCCCCTGCCCTCAACACCTTTTGGTAGATTAAATCAGGGCAGAACCAACTCAGTTAATGGTAGGGAGTTGGGGAGAGTTACAGAAGAAAGAGATCATGGGGTAAGGGTTCATAGCTCTTTGAAGGTGGAGTCGCAGGTGGACAGGATGGTGAAGAAGGCATTCAGCATGCCAGGTTTTATTGGTCAGAATATTGAATACAGGAGTTGGGACATCTTGTTGAAGTTATACAAGACATTGTTAAGACCACACATGGGATACTATGTTCAGTTCTGGTCACCCTATTAATAATAATAATAATCGCTTATTGTCACAAGTAGCTTCAATGACGTTACTGTGAAAAGTCCCTAGTTGCCACATGCCGCCACCTGTTCGGGGAGGCTGGTACGGGAAATGAACCCGCGCTGCTGCCTTGTTCTGCATTACTAGCCAGCTGTTTAGACCACTGTGCTAAACCAGCCCCTATTGTAGGAAGGATATTGTTAAACTAGAAAGAGTGCAGAAGAGATTTACGAGGATGCTACCAGGACTTGATGGTCTGAGTTACAAGGATAGGCTGGGACTTTTTTCCCTGGAGCATAGGAGGCATAGGGGTGATCTTATGGAGGTCTATAAAATAATGAGAGCATAGGTAAGGTAGATAGTCAGCATCTTTTCCCAAAGTTATATGAGTCTAGAACTAGGGCATAGGTTTACGGTGAGAGGGGAGAGATATAAAAGAGACCAGAGGGGAATTGTTTTCGCACAGGGTAGTAAACATCTGGAACGGGCTGCTAGAGGCAGTGGTAGTGGCAGGTACAATGTTTTCCTTTAATAAGGAGTTAGACTGTTACATGCGCAGGGTGTGGAGGTATATGGGCCAAATGCGGGCAATTGGGACTAGCTTAGTGATAGAAACTGGGCGGCACGGACAAGCTGGGCCAAAGGGCCTGTTTCTATGCTGTAAACATCTATGACTCTATATCTTTAAGATCTTTATATCTATTTAATGTCACCAGTTCTGTCTATATTGTAGTTTTAGTTTTTAAGTGCAGCTTTTATAGGCTGGACAAAATAATAACTTATTCAATTTAAAATGTCGAGGAAAGTTTGGCTAGGCGCCGCAGTGGAGAACAACTGCCAACATGTAAACTGCAGTTATACAGTGAGGTATAGATACATTTCATTTGTCTATCTTAGATGGAATATTTAACGACCAAATGTTTTACTTCTAATCACTTTCACACTCCATTATTAGAAGGTGTGCAAGAATACTGAAAGTTTTCATGGCTAACATTTCTGCGTCTGTTATAATTACAAGTCATGAGCTGAGTCTTTTGTGATAAGGCTGATGTATTCACACACAATGATTTCCTGCTGGTGTGCTTATCTCCTCTGCTCCATTTCTGGAGGTACAATTCATTGTTCTACACAGAAGGTTGTATAACACATTTTGCATGCATGTCATTGTCCAGATTCAGCCCTTGGTGCCGTACCATAAAACATTCAGCTTGGACTTCAAGGACATGTCAATATGTAGAAAACTGCAATGCACCATCATTTATATCTAAAGGTTGTGTCTATTTCTCGAGGGAGAAAGCATGATGTGCAAATTGTCAGCATTGGATTCTTTTACTCAATTCACCAGAGCCCATTTTCTTTCTGCAACTACAAACATCTTTGCAGCTATTAATTCTAATTCAGTGAGTTTTTGTAACTTTCAACAATTTTTTTTTTTTTTTTACACACAACAGGTACCTGGTGAAGCACAAATCCCATTTGAGATTCTAAGTTGTCTGAAGCTCTGTGGTTGCTGCCATTCATTTCTGGGAGATTGGAGGAGATCTACAAGAGACACGTATATCTTGGGACTAAACTATTTCATTGGCATGTCTGCGTTTGTCAAGAGCAGTGACAGTATAGTGTGGGTCAACCTGACATGTCTTGTATGCGATACTTGTTTGAAAATTTTTATTGCATTAGGGAATTGATGTCTGAAACAATTAGACATAAACAATTGTGCTTATACTACCAGTTTTCCAATGGTAGATTGACTTCTAGTCTGCAAACTCAAATTTGTATTTTATTCTATTGTGAGTGTTTATATTTCATTTTTATTTTTCAGGCAGCACTTTTTTAATTTTACCCCATCCTTTTTCTTTTCCAACTTTCTTTTTACAATTGTTTAATGTAAGCTGCAAATTGTATATCATCACTGCTGTGGGGTAGGGATTTCTTCAAACCGTTCTCAGGTAGAATAAGTGGTAAAACAGCCATAGATGACATAGGTTGACTAATTTCTCTCTTGTTTTTGTAAAATATTATTACAAAATTATACATGTATGTGCAGCTGCCTTGAGCTGTGATGGGGCTTGAACAATCACTTGGTTATTGTCAAGAATTTAGGCATGCAGGGACAAAAAAACATAAGGTCCATTATTCCTATTATGAAAAAAATAATTGGAAGCCCTGAGCTTTAGAGCATTGATTGAAAGGTAGGTAATAATGGTTTGCAACTTTGATACCTATCATATGTACTTGGCTTTCTAAGCACGAATGTGAAACGCTGATACGTTCAAGTTCTGTACTACAAACCTCTTCAAAGTCCATCAAGTCCCGACATAGAAATGATTAAGAATCCAGTTGTGCTGCTTGCTGACATGAGATAAATATATTACGTAAAGTACCATTTTGTTGCTGTTTTCATTACACTTCCATCAGTGTGCTGAAAGACTTCACATTTATTTCACTCTTTAGGGAAAAAGAGAGGGATTTTTTTTTTTTTTTTGAAGGCTCAGAAATGCAAGCAGTACCAGTAAAACCTTTATAAAGCTGTCGGCAATGAGAATTTTTAAAATTAGTAGTGAGGGTATAGTGCTTTCGAAATGTAATGTAGCAAAGTTTTGCTCATTGTGATACTTAGCAGGAGTTGCACTGATGCAATGTATTTATTTAAATAGTGATCATAAATAAAAATTAAAAAAGCAACAGATATAGCAAACTAATAGTTGAGCTGAAAAATTTCATAATGAGAAATGGAAGTGCTTTAAAGTAATGCCTACCACAGCATGGGATAGTGCCAAAATGAACAACTCAAGTCTATTTTCCGAATGTAAAATTCAGTAGCTTAAAAAAAACTTGAGCACAGCATCTGATTTAGCAAAAATATCTATTTGAAGCTGTTTGGTCCAGGGTCAAAATAAATTAACTCCCTCATGCCACCTTACTCTATACTGTTCTCTGGTTTGAACTGGAAAGTAGTGTTGCACATTCTACCCTACAATATATTCTACAGAGATCCTGCAGTTTAAGTGGTTGAAACCCAGTTGGATAGATGGATTTTTAGATTTAACTGCTGGGTTGAATGACCAAAAATAAAGTGGCAATGGCACTGAAGCTAGAAAAAAAAAATCAAAGTTGAAGTAGGATAATGATACTTATTTATTGAGTGCTATGCTCTAAAACTTAAGAATATCTTTGTGTTGAGTAAGTGTAACAGTATCCAAGGTCAAATGCCAATCGTGATATAGTTTGCCGAACAGTGAATAAGTGTTATGTCAATGATGCTTTATTTTCAGTGAAGCTTGTAGGAACTAAATATTACACTTCTCTTATCCATTACTGAACAAAAAATAGATGAGAACAAATCCCAACCACAGAGGTGGAAGGAAAAATCCAGTTCATATCCAAACAATTCTATTTTCAACAATAGTCTAAAATTAAACATTAAAATTGTCCATTTAAATTGAAATTTGATAGCCGCTATTATGTCACCAGGTAAAAGCAAATTAAGAACAAAGTTGAATGACTGTGTTCATTTCATTATTAAATTACCTACTGTGATGCCTTTGATGTAGCCACAGTGAATGACCCATTGTCATTTGGGTGAGCAATTGTACAAGCTTCATGAGAAAACAGATGCCAGAACAGTTTGCATAAAATTGCTGACCGAGAGTGGTGGGCTTGGTGGAAGAAAATCACAGCAATATTGGGAAGATGTAGCTGTTCTGCACCATCTTGAAGAATAAATAGGTTGTAAGCTTCCAGGCGTCACTAGTTGTGTGTGATTTTCAGTGTCTCACCTGCCTCAATTTGCTAATTCACTTTATATTTCATGGTGAAATTTACTGGTATATGATGCAATGTTAAGTCCACACATTCACAATTTAAAAACATTGACAGTTTCACTCACAGGTGATTTGACATCAACATTACTTCCACACTGTAAGGTAACCAACTGAAAATAACAAACTGTACCTCAAATCATAAGTCATACACATTGAAGTTGATCTAAATCTTCATTGCTTTCATCAATATTGATCATACAATCTAAACCTATGGTGTTTCTGTTTATTCAACAAAAAAAGTTGATGTCTGCCTTTTTGTAAAGTGTCTGCCAAAAAAATGAGGTTGTTGTATGCGTGTTCATTATTTAATGTAGCTGCTGTAATGGATTAGTGAAATTAAGCTCTTTGGATCTTATTACTATTAATGTCAACAATATTAATCTGTTTGCTTTCAACTGTCCCACACAATAATTCAAGGAATGTGAAGTCATGGCTGTAACGTCAGGCAGTGAGGTGAGCAGCTCCTGCTCGGTGGCACATTGTCTCCTTCTCCCAGTTTTTAAATTTAAAAAATGTGTATATTTTTTTGCTTTATTTTGTAGTGAGAGATATACAACAAAAGGCTCTATTTTCACAAGTAGGGTTTTTTGTACCAAATGTTACACGTGGGAAACTATCCGTAGCTTTCACAGAAATGCATAAAACTGCAATATGTTAAAGCTTTTGTGCAGATTTATAAAATGCCATCCATTGAAAAAGACTTATTGGTTACAGTTAAATCTGTAACAAGGTGACACTTGTGCTATTGTGGTTTAACCCAAATGGAGTCAAAAGCACAAATTAAATGCGACCAGAAAATGGAACAAACTAAACACACATGCATCCTTTGGGGAAGGGAAAGGTTTTAAAAGAAATTGGTTTTTATTATATGACAAATAAAATGATGTAAAATTTACAGTAGTTTTCATTTTGCAGTTTATTTGTGTCATTTCAATGGTAATGTATTGCTGCTATTCAATATTTTTAACCAGTACGTGCTTTTTAAAATGTGGAAGGCTTTAACCAATCTCAAGTTCTTTTTATGTGGCTCTGTGCTGCTTAAAATGGTGCAAAGGCATTGCACTTTCACACAGTGACTAATTGTAATTGCTACACAACCACAAGTTTGGAGATGCTGTGGATTAGTTGCATCAAAAGCAGGATAGAACTTGTGTGTGTTTCAGGAAGCGGAAATAGCATAATTTTCATTGCACTGAAAAGTGAAGAGCTAGCAGTGTTGAGCCAAGAAATTTGGCTCCGTTGTGTCGCTGGAGGCCCTCAATCAGGTGCGCAGCTGACTTTGCCTGCACTGTACCCTGTGTTGGGAAGGCCTTGGGCGTGCCACGTGTGTTCTGAGAGATTCGCGACTGACCAGATTGTGAAGTTAAACAACTGTTCTGGATGATTTGCTGTGCCATTTACAAACTTGGACCACAGAGGCGCATGTAACATATGTGCTTATGATTAATCCCAGAAGGTGGTGGAATGAGTCTCGCTGGAATAGTAATCCAGAGACCTGGGGAAATGCTCTGGGATCCCTGGTTCGAATCCCACCATGGCAGATGGTGAAATTTGAATTCATAAAATATCTGGAATCCTCGGGTGCCACAGTGGTTAGCACTGCTGCCTCACGGCGCTTCGGACCCAAGTCCGATCCCGGCCCTGGGTCACTGTCCATATGGAGTTTGTACATTCTCCCCGTGTCTGCATAGGTCTCACCCCCACAACCCAAAAAGATGTGCAGGGTAGGTGAATTGGCCATGCTAAATTGGCCCTTAATTGGAAAAAAAAATTGGATACTTTTTTTTTAAATTTAAATTTGGAATCACCATTGTCGATTGCTGTCAAAACCCATCTGGTTCACTAATATCGAGAACATAGAGCATAGACTATACAGTGCAGAAGGAGGCCATTTGCCCCATCGAGTCTGTACCGACCCACATAAGCCCTCACTTCCATCCTATCCCCGTAACCCAATAACCCCTCCTAAACTTTTTGGACACTAAGGGCAATTTAGCATGGCCAATCCATCTAATCCTTTAGGAAAGGAAATTACCACCATTACCTGGTCTGGCCTATATGACTCCAGACCCACAGCAGTGTGGTTGACTCTTGAATGCCTCTGAAACTCAGTTCAAGAGCAATTAGGGATGGGCAATAAATGCTGGCCCAGGCAGCAATGCTCACATCCCATGAATGAATTTTTTAAAAGAACATTAGTCCAGCTGAGGGAGCAACGCACCACATACTTTATTTAAAGGGGCAAATATTCAACTTATTTAGGTTAACTTATGCTCGAGTGAAATTTCTGGAAATGCCGTAGGGTGTTTTTTTTTTTTTTTTTTGGAGGTTTGTGGTCTGTTGCTGGATTTTGTCACCTGTCCACAGAAAAATTGCAGCAAGTCGGGCTGGAGTTGCAGTGCCTCTGGGTCAGCAGTGTGATGGGGAATTGCAGCAGGGATTGCACCGAGCGGATGCTCTGTACAATGCCCTCTACTTGTTGGAGCCAGACTTCTGCATGCTCTTTGATAGTGATAAGAGGTGTCTGGCAGGCAGTCAATGCACCCAGTACCTGGTGTGCATGCCCAACGGCACTCTCCTCAATGCTGCCCTATTGAAGTCTTCAGTTAAGTCCTCTCAAGCAGAACTCATTGTGTGATTTCATTATCTGACTTCATTGTCTGGTGTGCTAAAATATAGACTATCCTTTTTCCCTAGCCTGGTCACAGCCCATTGTTGCCCACCATGAGCTGAGCCCAACACCTGGTGCAGGTGGTGCAATATGAATAACTAAGCTGGTGACTGTGATTACCGGATCAAGTGATGGGATCTCTCGTCAGTGCAGTGATGATACCTCCTCCTGGGGCTGCTGTGGCAGTTTTGGGAAGTCTGGAAGAAAAATATCAGGAAGGGAAAGTTGAGGTATGGGAAGGATGGTATATGTTGGAAAGCAAGATATAGATGCCACAAAATCAGCAGCTTGCATATCTTTTTTTAAATTAGTTTATGGGATGTAGGCGTCACTGATTAGGCTAGCATTTATTGCCCATCCCTAGTTGCCCTTCTAGTTGTGGTGGTGAGTTGCCTTCTTGACCTGCTGCAGTCCTTGAGGTGTAGCTACACCCACTGTGCTGTTAGGGAGTGAGTTCCAGTATGTTGCCCCAACGACAGTGAAGGAGCAGCGATATATTTCCAAGTCAGGTGACTTGAAGGAGAAGCTCTAGGTGGTGGGGCCCCAGGTATCTGCTGCTCTTGTCCTTCTAGGTGGTAGTGGTCGTGGGTTTGGAAGGTGTTGTCTAAGGAACCTTGGTGAGTTACTGCAGTGCAGCTTGTAGATGCTACACATGGCTGCCACTGTTCATCAGTGGTGGAGGATTTGAAAGTTTGTGGAAGTGGGAACAATCAAGCGGGTTGCTTTGTCCTGGATGGTGTCGAGATTCTTGAGTGTTGTTGGAGCTGCACTCATCCAGGCAAGTGGAGAGTATTCTATTACACTCCTGACTTGTGCCTTGTAGATGGTAGACAGGCTTTGGGTGGGGGTCAGGAGGTGAGTTACTCGCCATAGGATTCTTAGACTTTGACCTGCCGTGGTAGCCACAGTATTAATGAGGCTAGTCCAGTTAAGTTTCTGATCAATGGTAACCCCAGAATGTTGATAGTGGGGGATTCAGCGATGGTGATGTCATTGAATGTCAAGGGACAGTGGTTAGATCCTCTCTTGTAGGAGATGGCCATTGCCTCGCACTTGTGTGGGGCGAATATAACTTGCCACTTGTCAGCCCAAGCCTGGATATTGTCCAGGTCTTGCTGGATTTGGACGTGGACTGCTTCATTATCTGAGGAGTCACGAATGGTGCTGAACATTGTGCAGTCATCCGCAAACATCCCCACTTTTGACCTTATGATGGAAGGGAGGTCATTGATGAAGCAGCTGAAGATGGCTGGGCCAAGGAGACTACCCTGAGGAAGTCCTGCAGTGACGTCCTGGAGTTGAGATGATTGACCTCCAACCACCACAACCATCTTCCTTTGTGCCAGGTAGCTGTAATGACCCAAGGCTGTAATGAGATCAGGAGCTGAGTGACCCTGGCGGAACCCAAACTGAGCGTCCTTGCGCAGGTTTTTGCTGAGTAAGTGCTGCTTGATAGCACTGTTGAAGACTCCTTCCATCATTTTGCTGATGTGGAGAGTAGACTGATAGACGGTAATTGGTTGGGTTGGATTTGTCCTGTTTCCTGTGTACAGGACACAACTGGGCAACTTTCCACATTGCTGGGTAGATGCCAGTGTTGTAGCTATGCTGTAACAGCTTGGCTAGGGTTGTGGCAAGTTCCGGAGTTACAAATCTTCAGTACTATTGCTGGGATATTGTCAGGGCCCATAGCCTTTGCAGTATCCAGTGTCTTCAACTGTTTTTTTGGTATCACGTGGTGTGAATCTTATTGGCTGAAGACTGACATCTGTGATGCTGAGGACCTCTGGAGGAGACCAAGATGGATTATCCATTCAGCACTTCTGGCTGAAGATTGTTGCGAATGCCTCAGCCTTGTCTTTTGCACATATATGCTGGACTCCTCCATCACTGAGGGTGGGATATTTGTGGAGCCTCCTCCTCTCGTGAGTTGTTTAATTGTCCACCACCATTCACAGCTGGATGTAGCAGGACTACAGAGCTTAGATCTGATGCATTTGTTGTGGAAACGCTTAGCTCTGTCTATTGCTGCTTATGCTGTTTGGCACACAAGTAGTCCTGTGTTGTAGCTTCACCAGGTCAACGCCTCATTTTTCGGTATGCCTGATGTTGCTCCTGGCATGCACTCCTGCACTCATCATTGGACTAGGGCTGATCCCGTGGCTTGATGATAATGGTAGAGTGGGGGATATGCCAGGCCATGAGGTTGCACATTGTGGTTGAATACAATTCTGCTGCTGCTGATGGTCCACAGTGCCTCATGGCTGCCTAGTCTTGAGTTGCTAAGATCTGTTCAAAGTCTATCCCATTTAACACGGTGATGGTGCCACACAACACTGTACCATGTCTGATAGTAGGATAAGGGTGAGCTGAGAACAAGCAAAACCATACTTTTAAAATTCTCAGCGATTTCCCAGGTGCCTTGGACCCTGTTCAGTTGTCCCCTTGATGCGGAAATCCCTCCCCCATGGGGTTCAGTAGATGTAGGTATCCTTGTTACCCCAGTTCTGTTCTCCGCAGTTATGGCCAACCTTTTCCTGCAAGATGTGCCTGCCACACCTGAATAGCTGGAAGATATCGAAACTGGGGGAACCAAGTGTGAGGCTGGAATCATAATCTTTATTAGTGTCACAAGTAGGCATACATTAGCACTGCAATTAAGTTACTGTGAAAATCTCCTGGTTGCCACACTCCAGAACCTGTTCGGGTACACTGAGGGAGAATTCAGAATGTCCAATTCATCTAACCACGTCTTTCGGGACTTGTGGGAGGAAACCCACGCAGACACGGGGAGAACGTGCAGACTCCACACAGATAGTGACCCCAGCCGGGAATCGAACCTGGGACCCTGGCGCTGTGAAGCGACAGTGCTATTGGAAGATGTGTGAGGGTAAGGTAGAGTACCTGGATTTTATTATGACCAGGTGAAAAGGAGTGAATGGCTCTCTCTTATTGAGTCTCCTCGGTTGGTCACAACTCAGATTTAAGTTTCTTTTTCACAAGGGCAAGCCTTTTCCAAATTAAAATGTGCTTAAACTGTTTAACCTATGAGCAATCAAGAGCCAATCAAACACTGTTTTCTTAAATCACAGAGCAAATTTATGAGCCACTAAACCCGAGAGGAAAAAAATAATTAAAATGCTACATCGCGCACACACAGGATTAGAAATAACGGAAGTTTGAGTCTTTAAGCTTTGCAGCTGATTTGGATTAACTGGTTTAAGGGTGTGGTCAGATGTAGAAGGTGTTGTAATTATGAGATAACATTGTCTTCCGAATTGGGCAATTGTTCCGGAAGAGAGACAGACCAGCTTTCAGTCTGTTTCTTTGGCTGAAAACTTTCATGCAATCTCTGCAGTGGCTGCAGCCTGGCCTGTTAGACTTCACCCATTGTGTATTCCCATGTAGTTTCTGGTGGGTCTGTCATTGTTCCAATATCAAACCCTTTGCATTTTAATGTCTCTTTCTTAGACAATGATGATTTTCGATAAACCTCCGAATGATGGGAGAAAATGTCCCTCCTTCACACTTCCCTGAGGATGACTTGTTTTACTTCCACTTTGGAAGGTCGCCTTGCATTTTTAAGTAGTTTGTCTCATTTCAAATTGCAAAATTTCCAGTCAGTTGAAAGTGATAATATTAGGTGTAAGCCCTCATTGCCAGGAATTGGTGATGAATGAATGATGGGTTACGCATCGACCAACATGATAGGTTGCTAGTGTTGTGGGGATGGCCATCACTGGCTCATGGGGTTACTAAACTTCTTGTGACACTGCTGTCAGATCCTGTGGGGCTTGTCTTGACGAGTTAGCTACGTGCTCCCTTTTCCTCCAGAGGGTGATCATTGAATAGCCTCCTGGTCGAGCACTGAGTCAGTGAACGTAGGGGACCTGTTTCTTCCCTGGTACTCTATTTGTGCAATACTGGCATGCAGCCAGTGTCTCTACTGGCAGACAGCAACAGCTGAAGGCAGCTACCCTTTAGACCAGTGTTTTTCAAACTTTCTTTCCCCGGGACCCACTTTTACCAACCAGGTGACCTTCGGGACCCTCATCAGCTGACCTTGACGACCCATGCTTGCCAACCTTCGTGACCCCCAATTTTCACTTTCCTTTAATGCGACAGGTGAGTCTGCTCGCTCCTCACGATCTCCCTTGCTTTGCCATTCAATGTAACATTTCTGTTAAGGACGTCAGCTGATGTTTTGAGTTCTCGCTGCATCCTTTGAAAAAGAAAATCAAGAGATCTGTCCTCTAACTTGCCACGCTTAGTCTTCAAATGCCTTTGAAGTTTTGAGGGTTTTAAACTCATTCGCCAATGCTTCACTGCATATAACATACTTGGGCTTTGCATCCTGTTTTTCATTGGCACAATTAATGAAACCATACCTCAAGAAATTAACTTTATACTGCTTTGTTCTTGATTTGAGTTTTTTCTTTGTTTAAAACGATCCTAGTTCAGCTCTTCACACTCCTCTTGCCTTGCTTGTTTGCAGCTAGAAAATGGAGGAATCTCTCCTCCTGATTTTGCGCCAATACCACGGACGTACAGAACGTGTGTCATTAGTGTATGTGGCAGGCACATGATCTGCTCTCTGGCCCTGCCTCTGACCGAAAGACTGCATCATTCCATTTGCAAGCTGGTTGTGTGGCAGCATTCTCAAATCAAAAGCCGGTTGCGGCTGATGGGTGCTTCTCCTGCGATCGGGAATGCTACGACAGATCACCTGCCCGCGACCCACCTGGGGGTTATGACCCACAGTTTGAAAAACCTTACTTTAGATTGCCTTAAAGATCAGCAGGCAGGCTACACTTAGTGAGATCAATGCACACTGTTTGGCCCCTGGCTGAGTGTCAAGAGCCAGGAGGACAGGCCTTACTTAGACCAGCATTACAATTGGATAAATGAGGAGACTACACTAAATTTGTATCCTGCTTGCCCCTTGCCTAAACAGCAGCACATGTATGTAGGTCATGAACTGAGAGCCAAAATTAAATTTTAACCCTCTTTGCTGTGTTATTAGCACTGAATTTCAAGCAAACGTCAGCATATATCTCTATCAATAAAACACATGATGTCTGCGATCTAAAGTAGGGCTCCATCAAAATATTCAGAATGAACTAGTTTAATGACACTATCTCATCATTTGATGACAGTGCAAGCATCCCTAATATTTAGATGTTTACCATCATGATTGCTGTGAAGAATCATGGTGTTTTCAATTTGTGTGCTAAGTAGGCAGTGCATAATGGTAATAAGGGAAATTACAACACTAAGGAAACATCAGGCAAAGAAAACTGCGTCTTGACATTCATTCACCCAATCTTGTTTCTTTTCATGATTATAATTCCTTGTATTCTCACAGCTGAGTATACTTGTCCTAAAAACTAGACACCTCTATTAACTCTTCTCCGATATTCAAAAGAGCTGTTTTTTTCACAGAATGTGACAAGCCAGTGAATTGGGCAAATTATTATTTTCCCAGACAAGAAGAGCAACAAGTTCTACTCTCATTACAGTTACAACACTGGAAACTTTCAACCTTTCCCAGATCTAAGGCTTCTTCACCTTTGTTTGGAAAAGAAATGTCATTATAATAATTTTTATTGTCGCAAGTAGGCTTACATTAACACTGCAACAAAGTCACTGTGAAAAGCCCCTAGTCGCCACACTCCAGTGCCTGTTTGGGTACACAGAGGGAGAATTCAGAATGTCCAAATTATCTAACAGCACGTCTTTCGACACTTGTGGGAGGAAACCGGAGCACCCGGCGGAAACCCACGCAGACACGTGCAGACTCTGTATAGTGACCCAAGCCAGGAAGCAAACCTGGGCCCCTGGCGCTGTGAAGCAACTGTGCTAATTACTGTGCTACCATGCCGCCCAATTAACACAAATAATTTAGGCAATGTACCCAGGAAACATTGGCTGGGAGCCATGATCTCAAATTTATGGATTTAGTGAAACTATTACAGGTTCAGTGCAAGGTGTACAACCTTTTGGCTGAGATTAACCAGCAAGCATTTTAGCAATTATCTGCCCATGTGACTCCAGTCTTGCCGATTAAGCTATCTCAACTAAATTGGATAGCCCGTGAAATTGGTTGCAAGAATTGAGATGTACAATTAATTTGCACCTATTCAATATAATGCAGGCAGCATACAAACTTTGTGCTGCCTGTTAATTATAACCATAGTATTGTTATGGGTCCAGGTTTACAGAACCCCAAAGTGTTTCATGGAGTTCAACCGACCCACAACTTTTAATAGATTGTGGTGTGGGAAGCACACGGCCCACTCTACAGGTGTGATACAGCAGAAATGGACAAGTGGTTTTTAAACCAAAACAGTGTTTATTCTATGAACTTAATTTAACCTTTTAAAAACAAACATTGAATATCTTAACACCCATTATTTCAAAGATAACCCCAAAAGACTACAACACTAAATAATCCTTCAAACTATTCCTTTAAACATACAAAAGACTTCAAACCTTCAGAAATAGGAGCACATTAGGTTACATTCAATATATTTAGAGTCTTTGGATTGCAGAAATCAACAGACCAGCTCTGTGTTTCTTCATGTAGCTCACAGCAAAACACATACACACTCCCAGCTGCCTTCTCAAACTGAAACTCAAAAAACAGAAGTGAGCTCAGCTCCCCCCACTCTTCAGTAATATGATCAGCTCCATTTCTTTAAAGGTACATTGCTTAAACATCCATTTCTTAAAGGTACTCTCACATGACAGTATGCAGCCCAGTGCTGAATGCCCCCTTCAGATTGGATAACTCATAGAATCCCCACAGTGCAGAAGGAGGCCATTCGGCACATCAAGTCTGCACTGACCCTCCAAAAGAGTACCCTACCTAGATCCATTCCCCGTAACCCCAGCTAACCTTTAGACACAAGGGACAATTAAGCATAGCCAATTCACCTAACCTGCACATCTTTGGACTGGGAGGAAACCGGAGCACCCAGAGGAAACCTACGCAGACACGGAGAATGTGCAAACTCCACACAGTCGCCCGAGGTTGGAATCAAACCCAGATCCCTGGCACTGTGAGATAGCAGTGCTAACCATTGTGCCGCCCTCATCAGAGGGCCAGCATCAAGCCAACCTAGTGCACTTAAAACCACACTGCACTTTTTAAAAGCTATGTTCGTTCTGGAAGTGGTGAAAGAGGGGTTGAGAGCATGCCTCGAAGTTCTTTGATGCAATGCTGTGGGAGTTTTGGTTGGAAAAAGCCCAAAGGAGAGAGGTCCTCAACCGTCAGAGGGTGGGAGACCCTCAATGCAGATACAAAGAAGGCAGTAGAAACCACCAGCCAATGTCAGCAGGCTAACCCAGGATGCAGTGCCACAAGAAGTTTAATAATCTGGTGGGTGGCCAAGGTCAGTGATGGCAAATACACATGCCATAATCTTGCCAACTACCCCACTTGCCTCACATGCTACTTCAATTACTCCTCCAAAGAGAAAATGCTGGAAAATCCCAGCAGGTCTGGTCGCATCTGTAGGGAGAGAACGGAGCGAATGCTTCGAGTCCAGATGACTTTCTGTCAAAGCTAAAAGACTTAGTGGGAAATATTTATACTGTGGTGTGAAAGAATGAAAGATGAGTCATAGCCACAGAAACCAAGGGAACAGAGTGCTAATAGCCACAGAAACCAAGGGAACAGAGTACTAATGGCAATCCCCAGAGAGAACAAAAGGCCAAACAGCAGAGAAACTAACATCAGAGGGTAAACTGTGACAGATGTAGATGTGGGGGGAGGGGAAGGGAAGAAAAGGTAAGGAAAGGGGGATAAGATAGGAGGGGAAATATATATAAAGGAAAGAAAGAAATGGTAAAAGACAGTTAATATGGGATGGGTAGTGTCGGTGGTTTACAGGGCTATTTTGGAAGTGGAGAAGTCACCACTGGAAGGGATCAAAGCAAAGTGGGAGGAAGAGTTTGGGTAGGGTATGGAGGAGGGGTTCTGGTGTGAGGTGCTCCGGCGAGGGAACGCCACCACCTTGTGCCTTCTTTATAAGTCTCCCATGTGGAATCTTGTCAAATGCTTTGCTGAAATCCATGTGAACTACATCAATTGCACTACCATCATCTACACACTTAGTCACGTGCTCAACAAATTCAATGAAATTTGTTAGGCATGACCTCCCTCTGACAAAGCCATGCTGCCAACTCCTGATCAAACCTTGCCTCTCCAAGTAGAGATAGATTCTCTCCTTCAGAATTTTCTCCATTAGTTTCCCTACCACTGACATGAGATTCACTGGCTTGTAGTTCCCTGGCTTATCCCTACAGCCTTTCCTAAATAGTGGAACCACATTTGTGGTTCTCCAGTCCCTTGGCACCTCTCCCGTGGCCAGAGAAGAATTAAAAATTTGAATCAGGGACCCTGCATTCTCCTCCGTCGACTCCCACAGCAACCAGGGACACAATTCGTCCAGACCTGGAGATTTCCCCACTTTAAGCCTGCCAATACCTTCAATACTTGTCCCTCCCCAAGACAACATGCTCAATAACCTCACAGTCTCTCTTCCCGAGTTCCATTTCTGCCTCCTCACTCTCTTGGTTGAAGACAGATGTGAAATATTCATTTAACACCCTACCAATGTCCTCTGGCTCTACCCACAGATTCCCCACCTTCATCTTAATGGGCCCAACTTTTTCCCTAGTTATCCTCTTCGCACTTGGGATTTTCCCTACTTTTACCAGCCAGAGATTTCTCATATCCCCTCCTTGTTCTCCTAATTGCTTTCTTAAGCCCCATCCTGCACTTTTTGTACTCCACTAATGCCTCTGTTGATTTGCTCCTCTTGTACTTATTAGAAGCCTCTCTCTTCCTTCTCATTGTATCCTGAATATCTCTGGTCATCCCTAGGCTTGTTACTCCTTCCTATTACTTAGAGGGAACATGTTGAACCTGTACCCTCCCCATTTCCTCTTCTGTAGATCTCCCACCAGTAACCTGTTCCAATCTACCTTGGCCAAATCCTGCCTTATTTTTCTAAAGTCTGTTCTCCCCCAATCCAAGACCTCTTTATGCAATTTATCTATTTTCTTGTTCATAACAAACTTAAATTGCACCACGCTGTGGTTGCTATCACTAAAATGCTCCCCCACCAACACATCAACTACCTGTCCGGCTTCGTTCCCCAGAATTAGGTCCAGCACTGCATCATCCCTTGTTGGACCCTCCACATGTTGAGCTAAAAAGGTTTCTTGTATACATCTTACAAACTCTGCTCCATCTAAGCCCTTAACACAATGGCTATCCCAGTTAATGTCGGGAAAGTTGAAATCACCCACTATAATTACCCTCGTATTATTTCTACAGACAAATTGCGCATATATTTGCTCCTCAATTTCCGCTGATTGGGAGTTTATAATAAACACCTAGCAATGTGGCTGTCACTTTTTTTATTCCGAAGCTCTACCCACCAAGCTTAATTTGACGCCACCCCCAAGATGATATCTCTCCTTATTGCAGTAATTGACTCCTTAACTAATAGTGCAATGCCTCCCCCTCTTTTGCACCCTCCCTGTCCCTCCTGAAGATTCTGTATCCTGGGATGTTAAGCTGCCAATCCTGCCCTTCCCTCAACTAGACCTCCATGATGGCTACTATATCATAATTCCACGTGTCAACCCTCGCCCTTAACTCATCCGGTTTACATGTAATACTCAGGGCCTTAAAATAGAGGCCATTCAGCCTTGTCTTCCTCTCCTGAAACTTACTACCGCTGTATTTCCTCTGACCTGATTGTTTTTCTATGTTACACTCTGTCCCTATTCTGCTCACAGTCTGCATCCTCTTGCCCTGTCAAATCAATTTCAGCTGCAGAGAACTCAGATGAGGACTTAGGGCAGCGTATAGAAATACGGATGGTGGGCACAAAAATGCTCGATGCATTTGCTGGCCTGCTGTTTCTGTCAAGTGGCATGCAGAAGTCCGCCTGTAACTCAACTTGGCACAGGTGTTTGCACAGAGCATGGAGCTTTGGACTCAGGCTAAGGTCAAAAAATCTCAACAATATGCAGGTTCAGGCATTCCAGCTGTGGGGCTTTCACACCAGCCCAACAACGTATCCTCCAGCAGATTATTAATCTTTATTATTGTCACACATAGGCTTACATTAACACTCGTAAATGAAAATGGGAAAGATGTAATTTGGAACAAAATACACAAAATAAAAGAAACATAGAAAATAGGTAAAGTAACATACAAGTGGAAATGTCAGGACGCTTTTAAAAGCTTGAAACTAGCAAACACAGAAGAGGTCAAAAGTTTGAGAAAAAACAACAGGCATCAGAAAGGATCATTAGGAAAACCATGAGGGTTTGAGATAGACAGGATATAGCTTTATTTTGGGAAGAGTAATGACTTCTAAAAAAAATAGCAGCGTTGAGAAAAAAGGGAACTAGTGGTTAAGGAAACATGGCAAGTTTGAACAAGATGCTACAAGACGTGGAAGCTGGCATGTACAGGGACAGATGTGTTATAAAACTGCTAGTATTTTAAGTGGACAGGATATAGCTATAGATTAGTTTACGAAGTGTAACAGTCATAAAAACCTCTGAGAAAAAGGGAACAAATGGGATTATGCAAATGTGACAATCTTGTACAGGACATGTATATTTTGGGAAAGAGGAAACGAGTGGTTTTAAAATGTTTATCAGCCTTGAGCCAGGTGCAGGACAAGAAGGTTTTTTTGAAATGTGACATTTCTATAAGGGAAATTATGAGAAAATGCTTTGTGATTGAAATAGCACCAGTGGCAAAATCAGACATCTTGAGTTCTCAGAGAACTGACAACCTAAGAGCATTAGGTTCTGTTGTGTTGGGTGTTCTGGATCCGTGGAACACATACAGGTCACCAACACTTGAAATAGTGCAACACTATTTTATTGAATCATTAACTGTTTAACATACTCTGACTGTGGGTTAACACGATACTAGCTTTAACTAAAGACCTTTGCCGTGTCCTAACCAGTCGATGCACTCAGCACATGGTGAATGTCTGTGCTGCAGGCTGCGAGCTCTGTCCTCCTAGCTAGCTGCAGCACGAATGAGCGGGAACTCTAATGCCCCCTGTCTTTATAGTGCATGTGCTCTAACTGGTGATTGGCTGTGGTGTGTGTGTTGATTGGTCCCACTGTGTGTCCATCAGTGTGTGTCTGCACCATAATATACTGGTGTATATTATGACAGGTTCGAATTCGACTCAGCATATCGGTCCATGGGAAACAGAAGAAGCTGGAAGAATAAGAACAGCCATCAGCTATCAGGACAGAAGAATCATTAAAGAGAGCTCTTGAAGTCTGATCAACTAAAAGAGATCTTTAAATACGAAGTAATTTGTTAAGATTTTGTAAAAGCAAATAAATACAAGTTTTATTTTAGTTCTCAACCTGAAATAGTGGTTTATTTTAAATCTAAACCTGAAACAGGGTTTATTTTAAATCTAAACCTGAAACAGGGTTTATTTTAAATCTAAACCTGAAACAGTGGTTTATTTTACATCGGAACCTGAAATAGCGGTTCACCCAAAAGACTCACCTATACATTCTCAACAGATCCAGACCCTTAATTCTTCCTTGTAGATTTGGGACCCTATAATGATTTGAAATATAATTTGAAATAGATTAGTTCCCATCTGGTATCAGCAACGGAATCTAAGGGATAGAAGACCTTAGGGTGGCCAACTAGTTAAGAAGTTATAGGATATAATAACTCAGAAAGGATTAATATCTTTATTCTTAACAAAAGTTGAGCACAAGAATTCACACTGGAATGGAGGTACTGTGAAAAGCCCCAAGTCGCTACATTTCGGTACCTGTTCGGGTACACAGAGAGAGAATTCAGAATATCCAAATTATCTATCAGCACATCTTTCGGGACATGTGGGAGGAAACCGGAGCACCCGGAGGAAACCCACACAGACACGGGGAGAACGTGCAGACTCCGCACAGATAGTGACCCAAGCCAGGAATCAAACCTGGGACCCTGAAGCTGTGAAGCAACAGTACTAACCACTGTGCTACCGTGCCACCCTAAGCTACTGCCCTCTCCTAAGGTGACAACATCTGTGCTCCCACCACTGCCATTCCACCCTGGCTGTCACCAGTCAGCCAGACCCTATTCGTATTGCCCATGAAAAGTGGTGTAGTTCAAGGGCGGGCCTTTTAATCTCCAAGTTGTTCAGGTTTAGTCTCCAGGGCTATCTGCAATCTCCTCCACTGACGGTCTGCACGCCTCCACCAGCCTTGCTGCAGCAGCTCGGGTAGCACTGCATTGGGGCGCTTAAACAATCAAAACCTGCAGCAAGACAAGTATTCAGAGGATGCACAAGGATGATATGTGTGCATTGTATTTTTTTTTTTTACAGGCACCTGGTCAGCCCTCAACAATGGCAAAGACATTGAATCAGACACAAAACATTTTTTAAGTTTTGAGACTGCGCAGAAAGATCAATTTGTTCCAGGAGTGGTAATGTAAGATATAGGGCTTGGTTATTTTACAAACAAACTTTACTAAAATGAGAGAAAAGAAAACAATATTTAAACTTTTACTTCAGCTAACACTAACCGGCTGCCTGCAGTTTCTTAACCTTAACACACGAGTTCACATTAAACCACACTGTACATGAAAATACAATATGTTTTTCAAGTCTGCCTTGGTGGCAACTTTCATGACCTTCCTGGTCGATTCCTCAGCTTTCTCTGTCACTATTCAAACAGCATTTGCTCTCACTCTCGCTCTCTGTCTCTAAGCTCTGCCCATCCCCTCCAACAAAGGTTCTCCCCTGAGGTGGTCAGACTTGAATCTATTCTTATTACCTTGGCTGATTGCCCACTCCTGTTTATTATAAGAACAGAGCTATGCCATTTATATGCAACTAACCTTCCATTGACAAATATGCCATCAGACTCTGTGATGGGATTATGTCTGGTCAAACAAACTTGTCCCGAATGACAATAGATCTTGAGTGCATCATCCTGTGTATTCCCACTAATGAGGTTAAGGCTGAATGAGGCAAGGTAACTGAGGCTGTGGGTGTATCCCCCTTGAATCTGCTGTTAGCAGTCTTTTTAACTGCTAAATTGCCGACTACATCTTGGACTGCATTTCTGGTCCCAAGTTCCTATTATCTCCCTATCATAACACCTCCCTTCCTAGAAAAACAATGACTCATCAATATACACAAATGGTGACATTTTCTGAACTCTTTTCAATTCTAAACATTTCTTAAGATTGCGTACAGTTTATATACTATAAGATAGATATTTATTTTTCATTTAAAACCCGCAAACATCACATGAATATAGTCCATTGTAGTTTTTCCCCATGTCACAACGGTGACAGAGCATCAGCAATCACCTTTTCTTTTGGATACTTTTGCATTAGTTCTGTCCAAATAGTTCTGGTATTATCAAACTTGAAAATGGTCTCGGTGAAAGTCTCCATACTTTTACAGAACACTCCTTCATCAATAACTCAGTTGCATGCAGTTGTCTGGCTTTACCAGCTGAGTTTTCCACGTGATCGCATGACAAATTTTTGATCATTGTTGCAGCATTCATCATCAGTTTGTCATATTTAACAATGGTTTTGTATCCTGCTTCTTTTGCTGCCTGTTGAGGATAACCAAAAATAATTGTTTATAGCTGGACAGTGTCAAACACCAATCATTGCATATTAAAAAGTTTGCTGACTATTCTGGCTACATTTATACCTGGAGCTGTTCAGCCTCCAGGTTCCATATTCTACCATGGACGATGCTTTCTGTGAAATGGTGAGACAGCTTTAGTCCTTCCCAATCCCCACCCTCACACACACACACATACATAACACACACACTGAACCACATTACAAAGATAAGCAGAGGGACCGGTAGTATTGAGGAAGCAAGGGGGCTGCAGAAGGATTTGGACAAGCTAGGGGAGTGGGCAAAGAAGTGGCAGATACAAAACAATGTGGAAAAGTGTGAGGTTCTGCACTCTGGAAGGAGGAATGGAGACAGCCTATTTTCTAAATGGGGAAATGCTTAGGAAATCAGAAGCACAAAGGGACTTGGGAGCCCTTGTTCAAGATTCTCTTAAGGTTAACGTGCAGGTTCAGTCGGCAGTTAGGAAGGCAATTGCAATGTTAGCATTCATGTCGAGAGGGCTAGAATTCAAGAGCAGGGATGTACTTCTGAGGCTGCATCAGGCTCTGGTCAGGCCCATTTGGAGTATGTGAGCAGTTTTGGGCCCCGTATCTAAGGAAGGATGTGCTGGTCTTGGAAAGGATCCAGAGGAGGTTCACAAGAATGAGAGAGATTGTCATGATGAGGAGTGGTTGAGGACTCTGGGTCTGTACTCGTTGGGAGTTTAGAAGGATGAGGGGGGATCTGATTGAAAATTACAGGATACTGTAAGGCCTGGATAGAGTGGACACGGAGCAGATGTTTCCACTTGTAGGAATAACTAGAACCAGAGGAAACAATCTCAGACTAAAGGGACGATCCTTCAAACAGAGATGAGGAATTTCTTCAGCCAGAGGCTGGTGAATCTGTGGAGCTCTTTGCCGCAGGGGCTGGCCTGACAGGGCTCAATCGCTGGCTTTGAAAGCAGACCAAGGCAGGCCAGCATCCTAGTGACATCCCCTCCTGTGTCACCATCACTGATATCTCCTGCTGGGTGAAGTTCCCTTGCCAGTTCCTTCCAAGCCTTCAGTTCTCCATTCACTCTGTCAAGGAGTTCTATTTTTTGTTTATGTACATCAGCCATCTCCGTTGGTATCTGTGCAATCATTAGTAGATTGAGCTTGCATGGGTGTTGTTTAATGGGAACATCATTTCTGGTAGCTATGTCCTGCTTAATTACTTAGTACGTCCCAAGCTCTCCCCCCAACTTAGCTCTATGTGACTGTAATGGCTCTTTCAGGTCATTTTGATTTTCCTCTGGAAAGTAACTCAATATTTTATCCCAAATTTTGAATGTTTCCTCTTCGCCCAATTTAATTTGAGGAATGCCAAATTCAAAATTGTTTGGATTTATCTCTTCTGCCCAAGCTACAATGGCTAACACTTTCTCCTCCTTTCCTTTTCTGTCAAAATAACTTTTTAGCATATTAACCTGACACACTTTGTGAGTTCTCCTTCTGTCTGGCGTTACTATCAAACCGTTTACCTCATTCAGTTTCCTTTCAATCTGATTAGGCCCACTAAATCTTGCTTTTAATGATTCCTCAAATGTGGGGATGGGTATTGAAGGTGCTGGTTTGATTACCACCTGCTCTTTGTCTTAACTATCCATCTGATCAAACTTGGTTTCGGACAATTCAATCTCAGCCTCTATCAGCACTCCTCAAGTTCTCTTCCTCCTGTCTCAGCTTGTGGTTTTGTAATCAGGTTACCACACAATCAGGAAACACTCCCTGATATGCTTCTTGCAACATCTCTATTGTTTGCCTTTCCACTGGCTTGTCAACTGCAGTAGGCTGCACTCCCACCTGTGATCCAGCTATATCATTCCCCAGCAAACATTGTACCTCTGGCAATTGTATTTCTTCTATTATTCCTCCTAACACTTCACCACGTTTCAATGGACTATCTAACCTTACTTTACATAGTGGTACATCACTGCTCTCTCCACTAATTCCGCATATTACCACCTTTTCCAACAATGTACCTTCCAAAGCACATATCTCCTTATCTCTCACCATTAAAGACTGATTTTCTCACGTATCCCATAAGATCTCAATCTCCTTGCCTACTCCACTTTGTGCACATGATTAAACTCACAAAAAAAAACCCTTAAATTCTGATATCTGCTAATCCACCAGCCTCTGGTCAGTCTGTACACTCTGTGGCACCTCTTCCACTGGATCAATGGTTATTCTTCCCACTTTAATAAACCTTACTGGCTTATCATGTTTTGCCGAATCTGTCTTCCCATCCCTTTTCGAAAGCCACCAACACTGCAACTTCATATGTCCAGCTTTAATAAACAAAAACATTTGAGTATTCTTGCCTCTCTACCACTATCATTGGTTTCCTTTTTACTCTGAGACACATTCTTCTTAGCATCACCAAATACATCTCTGCATGAACCCCCGTGTCCCCAGTTTCTACCCCTCACAGATTGAAATTGATGTCGGACATCAAACTTCGCTTTGTGTACCAATTCAAAATCGTTAGCTATTTCTGTGACCTGTCCAGCTGTTTTAACTCTCTGCTCTTGCACGCATGTTCTCACTACTGCAAGAAGTGAATCTTTAAATTCCTCTAAAATGATTATCTTCCAAAGCGCCTCATACGTTTGTTATTTGTAGTGCCTTTATCCACCTTTCAAAGTTAGCTTCAAATTTTATACAAGTCTGACCTGGTTCTTTTCTTACATTTTTAAACTTCTGTCTGTAAACTTCTGGTATTAATTCTTTGGCACTTAATATGGCTTTCCTCACCTCATCATAATCCCCAGATACCTGCTCTGATGGTGAGGCACACACCACGAGCTCTACCTACCAACCTTGTTTGCACCAACACCACCCACATGGTCTTTGGCCAATTCAATTGTTTAGCTACTTTCTCAAAGAATATGAATAATGATAATCTTTATTAGTGTCACAAGTAGGCTTACATTAACACTGCAATGAAGTTACTGTGAAGTACGCTTCAACATCATTCTGATCGAATCATGGCAAGGCTTGCGTATATTTAAACATGTCCCAACTAAAACTTTGACTCGGGGGTATTTCTTCTTCCCCTAAAACTTTCTCAGCTCCTGCCTTTTCCTCCAACACCTTACGTTGCTGCTATCTGTGCACTGCCAGTTTCCGAAGTTCAAATTCTCTTTCTCTCTTTCCTTTGCTTCTGCCACTGCCACTCCCCCCTCCTTGACTAATCTTTCCCTTTAAATTGCCTTTGAAAAACCTTCTCTTTGACTTCAGTTGCCACCTCCATTTCTCTCAGTTTTTGCTGCATTTCCAATTCTTTCATTTTTAATCGGATTTGAGCTAATTCTAATGGGTTAGATTGTGTTACTGGTAAGTTTAAATATTGAACCATGGTTTGTGTTATCTCAGCCTTCATTGGCAGACCTAACTGCAGTTTCTCTGCCAAACTCAACAACTTTGCTTTCGATTCCCCTTTTAAATCCTCCCGAGTAATTTCCTCCACCCCAGTACATATTTTGCAACTGTACGACTCATTTTCAGTCACTCCCTATTTAATGTTTCAAACTCAGAAAGAATGCAATCGATCCACACACATTCACTGTCTTTATGTTTGATAACCCCCAAGCCAAACAAGGAATTATACGTAAGAATCCCGGCCACAAGCCCCCAATTTGTTATGGACGCCTGGTCAGCCCTGGCCAAGGCACTGAAACAGACGTGTAACATTTTTTAAAGTTTTAAGACTGTGCAGAAAGATCAATTCATTCCGGATGTCATGATGTACGAAATGGGACTTAGTTATTTTATGAACAAACTTTATTTTTAAAAAATGAAAATAAAATAATATTTAAACTTTTACTTTACTGTTCTAACGCTAATAAATTGCATGCAGTTTCTTGACCTTAATACGAAACTTTGCATGAAAATACAGGTCTTGTTGCACTTACACATTGTGATGAATGATATCTGTATACACATGTACCTTTAATGCGTAGGCCCCTTTAAGACCGGGTTTGGAACCCTGGGAGACTCCACCCCGAGGGAACTGTATATAAGGTTACGTTCAGTGGGCAGCGTGCAGTGAGCACACCTCTCAGCAGCTGTCTGGCTCTCTGGTAATTAAAGCCTTTGAATTATCAATCTTCTCTCCTGAGTCATAATTGAGGGTATCTCACACATGCAGGCAAAGGCAACGCTTGCATTCAGGAAGCAATCTTTCTTGTTAGGGACATTCATTCAGTACGCTTTTCCATGCATTCTCTCTCTTTTCATACCTTCTCTCTTTTTTCATGCCCTCTTCGATAACTGCTTACATCCTTTTTCCTTTGCCTATTCCAAATTGATTCCCTCTCTCTCAGTCTAAGCTCAGACCAGCCCTTCAAACAAAGGTCTTCCTCTGGAATGTCCAGACTGGAACTTATCAACTGTAATTGGGCTGCTTGATTGCCCACTCCTGTTTACACAAACGTCCAGAGATTTGCCATTCATATGCAACTAATCTTCCATTGATGGAGAAATGGGTTATCAGACACTCTAATAGTGGAATGTCCCGAAAGACAAAGGATATTTAGGTGATTCATTCCCTAACGAGTTTAAGTTTGAATGGGACCATGTGTCTCAGCCAGCTATGGACATATCCCTTTGAGTCTGAGCTAACAGTATTTTCCTTCAGTCTGTTTCACCCCTAAATTGCATGCTGCACCTTGGACCCCCATTTCTGGACCCAAGTTCCTAATATCTCCCATATCGTGACATATGGAATAGTGGATGTTTTGTTGGTATGTGATGGTTAGTTTCTAGTGGCTTTTATTTTTGTAATGTGGCCAAGACATTGTGATGGTCTATGATAGAGAGATGGTAAGGGTGACAGTATTGTATGAGGCACATCTAGGGTTATGTCCGTGAGAATTGGGGCTGAATTAGATGTGCAAGTTCAGATTGACCGGAATGTGAATGTGTGCAGCTTCTTCCTCTTCCTCCTCATCCTGCGGTGATCATAGAATATTTGGTGAGGAGGCCTTTGCCCTCCATGATGGCCAGGATTTGGAGGATTTTTAAAAAGTTTGTTCAAGGAATGAGGCCGTTGCTGGCTAGGCTAGCATTTATTGCCCAGCATTAATTGCCCTTGATAAGGTGATGGCGAGCTGCCTTCTTCAAACACTGCAGCACGTGGTGTATGAACACCTACAGTGCTGTTAGGAAGGGAGTGCCAGGAGTTTGACCCAACAACAGTGAAGAAATGATTTTTGGTGTGTTCTCTGATATCATGGAGGGTGTATGTGTTCCCTCATCTTGTCATTTGGAGGTAAATACATTGATGGAATGGGATAGCAGCTTTTCACGACAGCTGGCTCCTGGGCTGTGACTCTTACCATGACCTGAATGTAAAGGCAGAGAGAGAGAATCAAGGAAAAACTGAACAAGGAGAGAACCCTCCAGGACTCAATAATCATAACTCCTTGAACAGAAAGACAACTGAAATTTTCTCTGTGTTTGTAATAAAGTCCCATCACCAGAATTCCTTTTATTTACAAACCCAACAGCTGAACAACCATGACCATTCAGTCTGCTGTCTACACCGGGAGTGCAGAGGATCTGACTCTCCCTGTTATATACACAGAAAGGAGTTCCCTGATTGGGTCACTAATCAGGGATCTCGTATTCTAATTGGCCAATCTCAAAGGCCTGGCCTAAGTCTTTACAGTGTTATCTTCTGATGTGTGCAGACTGAGTCATGGGGTAAGAAACCCACTGTGCTAGGAAGGGAGTTCCAAGATTTTGACTCAGCTACAGTGAAGGAACAGCGATATAGTTCAGTCAGGCTGGTATGTGACCTGGAGGGACACTTGCGGGCAGTGGTGTTCGCATGCATCTGCTGCCCTTCTCCTTTGAGGTGGTTGGGGTTGCAAGTTTGGAAGGTGCTGTTAAACGAGCCTTGGTGTGTTTCTGCAGTGAATTTTGTGGGTGGTACACACTGCTGCTACTGTGCAGGGTCACTCAGCTCCTGAACGCATTAGAGTGGTGGAGGGAGTGAATGTTGATGATGGATGGGGTGTCAATTAAGCGGGCTGCTTTGCCTAGATGGTATCAAGCTTCCTGAGTGTTGTTGGAGCTGCACTCATCCAGTGGAGAGTATTCCATCACACTCCTGACTTGTGCCTTGTGGATGGTGGACAGGCTTTGTGGGATTCAGGAGGTGAGTTAGTCCTGCAGATTTGCCACCTGCTCTTGTGGCCATGGTATTTATAAAACTAATTCAGTTTCTGGATAAGCCCCAGGATGTTGATGATGGGGAATTTAGTGATGGCAATAACATTGAATGTCAAGGGAGATGGTTGAATTCTCGCCTGCTGGAGATGGCCATTGCCTGGCACTTGTGGTGCCGATGTTACTTGCCACTTATAAGCCCAAGCATGAATATTGTCCAGGTCTTTGTGCATTTGGACATGGACTGCTTCAGTATGAGGAGTCAGAAATAGTTTTGTACATTGTACAGCCATCTGCAAACAACCCCATCTCTGACCTTATGATGGAGAGAAGGCCATTGATGAAACAACTAAAGATGATTGGGCCTAAGGCACTAAACTGAGGAACTCCTGCAGTGATGCCCTGGAACTGAAATTATTGACCTCAAACAAACACAACCATTTTCCTTTGTGCCAGTTATGACTTCAACCAGTGAAGAGTTTCCCCCCTGATTCCCATTAACTCCAGTTTTGCCAGGGTTCCTTCATGCCACACTTGGCCAAATGCTGACTCATGTCAAGGGCAGTCAGCCTCACTTCACCTTTGGTGTTCAGCTTTAGTGTCCATGTTTGGACCATGGCTCTAATGAGTGACCCTGGCAGAATCCAAACTGAGAATCAATGTGCAGGTTATTGCTAAGTAATCAATGTTTGATCGCGCTGTTGTTGACCCCTTCCATCACTTTACTGATGATTAAGGGTAGGCTGATGCGTCGGTAATTGCTGGTTTTGGATTTGTCCTGCTTTTTGTCCACAATGCCGGGTAGATGCCAGTGTTGTAGCTGTACTGGAACAGCTTGGCTGGGGGCCCAGCAAGTTCTGGAGCACATCTTGCCAGATTCTGGCACACTATTGCCAGAATGTTGTCCAGTGCCTTCAGTCATTTCTTGATATCAAGTGGAGTAGGTCAAATTGGCTGAAGACTGACACCTGTGATGCTGGGGACCTCTGGAGGAGGCCGAGATGACTCAGCACTTCTGGCTGAAGATAGTTGCAAATAATTCAGCCTCGTCTTTGCAGCAGACCATCACGAGTTGAAACAGCCTCTGTAGTGAGTACGGAAGAGCTCCTACCGAGCAGCCAAGGTTAACATCTCACTCTCTCCTTGAAGATATTCCTTGTGGCAGAATATGCAGGTTAGGTGGTTTGGCCATTCTAAATTGCCCCTTAGTGTCCAAAAGGTTAGGTGGGTTACTAGGTGGGGTACCCATTCAGAGGGTCAGTGAACACTTGATGGGCCAAATGGCCTCCTTCTCCACTGTAGGAATTCTATGACAATCTCTCTCACTCCAGCCAAAGTCGTGTTCCCCTCTTGCAGATCCTCCTTAAATGGACCCTGCTGGGTTGTCTTTGGCCGGCACCATCGTCTTCTTCAATCTGGTGGTGTCATTCTACATCCCCATGTTTTCAAAGAAAGACATTAAAAAAAACACAGCGCATTGTCAGTAACTGTTTTACGATACGTTAAAAGTGCAAAGGAAACTAATGTTCCCATTTTTGCTTGGGAGGCTTTTCTGTTCAATTCCATAATAAATCAATTCAATTATGTATTGGAAGCTTTGCTGTTCAAGGCAGTAATACATCAATTACAGTGGCTGCTCATTAAGGTAATGGCCTTGGCTCAATAATAGCAAGATTGCCTCTGAGTCAGAAGAATGTGGGTTCAGGCCTCACCTTGGAACGTAAGCACATAATCTCTGGCAAGATTCACAGAAGAGAGTGCTGCACGGTCTATGATGTTGTCTTCATAATGAGAGGTTAAACTGGGGATTCATCAGCCTCCTTTGGTAGGTGCAAAGATCCCCTGGCATTATTTGAAGAAAAGCAGTGGCATTGTCTTTGTGTCCTGACTGAAGTTTATTCGGTACCACTTTAAACAAATTAATTGGTCATTTGTAGTTTGTGAGGCACTATTATGCACAATTTGGTTGTCACATTTCTCTGTATTGCAAGATTGACTGTGCTTCAAAGCAATTCATTGGTGATCAAAATCTTTGCGGCTTGGATACGCACGGTAGCACAGTGGTTAGCATGGTTGCTTCACAGCTCCAGGGTCCGAGGTTCGATTCCCGGCTTGGGTAATTGTCTGTGCGGAGTCTGTACATTCTCCCTGTGTCTGCGTGGGTTTCCTCCCACAGTCCAAAGATGTGCAGGTTCGGTGGATTGGCCATGCTAAATTGTCCTTAGTATCCAAAAAGGTTAGGTGGGGCGACTGGGTTATGGGGATAGGGTGGAGATGTGGGCTTAAGTAGAGTGCTCTTTCCAAGGATCGGTGCAGACTCGATAGGCCAAATGGCCTCCTTCTGCACTGTAAATTCTTTGATTCTGTGATACCTGAATTCACGAGAGGTACATTCCATCAATGCAAGCTTGCTCCTTCACGTCTAAGAACATGATTTTCACAGTTTCCAGTTCTGATTATTGATCAACACTTGAAATCATAGTAAGCTATATAGTGATGTTGCACAGAACATCTATTTGACAATGGATCACAATAAGACTGTCTGACCAAACGGCTTTTCAGCATCTTTGATTGCAAACAATGCAAAACAAATACAGTTTACTGGTGCCAAGACTGCCATAGTAGCAAATCTACTATTGGGAAAGACATGTTGTATTTATTCATCAAAGTAAGAAGGACAAC